>NW_004525284.1:38938-42504 GCF_000260255.1 Octodon degus
ACTAGAGCACCCTCAGTCCTGCATAAGTGTCTGCGTATAGTGTGGCTTCATGCTTGCTCTTGGAGAAAGGCACATGTCAGCCTGTTCCTCCATACCAGGGTGAGCCTGGTCCCTCTGCCAGCTGGCAGAGACTCCTGCTCTGTCTAATGCCTACAGAGGAACTCTGTACTCTCCTTTACAGTAAGCAGAATAGCTTCGCCAGCTTCAGGATTAGCAGGGGCTGTGGGATCACTAGTGAGAAGAAGCACAGCCATCGCAGCAGATCTTCCTCACAACAGGGAAAAGGCCAGCACCTGAGAGCACTCGGAGACCCCATTTCCTCCCTCAGTGTCCCTGTGGGCTTGACCTAGGAGCACTGCCCTGCCCAGAGAAGCATACAGAGGCTGAGGCTCAGAGACAGTCCCAGGATGTTGTACTGTGTGTTTTCCACACTCTCTGTGCTGCAACAGTCAGCACTAACCTTCTCATTATCGTGGCCTGGTAGGCAAAGGTGGACATCCTGGTAGTGCTCTGGAAGGAGGGTCCATGGAAAGCGTGGCTGACAGGGAATGCTGGCTCCATCCTCTGTGTGATGGAGAGTGTAGATACTGTCCCCACCTGACATTCTTCCCAGACTTCTGTGAGGCTCCCAACCCAGTGGTTTTCAATCTGACGTGAAAGACAGGGAAGGCATGGAGTCAGTGGCCAAACTGAAAGGCAGTAGGAGGGATTTGAGCGGAAGCTTGGTTCAACCCCCAAATTCATTTGTGATGTTTGCCTCCAGAGAGGCAGAACAGCCCAAGCACAGTAGTGGTTCTCAGAGGTAAGGTTAGATTTCAGAACATAACTGTGGGAAACCTTAGCAATTCCAAGCCAGTTCTTTAGCCAAGCACAGTTCATTGGCCACTGCCTGCCTAAAGATGGTCGAACAATGTTAACTGGGACAACATCGCTTGGTAGAATAAAGCAGGCAGGTGCTTACCCCTTGTAAGTGGGTCTTTACACAAGGACCACCAAGATGCTACCGGGGTATAAAGGGAAATGTTCCCAGGAAGGAATGGAGTCCAGGTACCTGATCATGAAGAGTTGGATGGTCATGATCACTACCTTCCTTTTCCAGTGTAGCTTGGGACAGACAAAATCAGCTGCTGAACTATAGGACCCAGGATACGGGCCTTTGAGACATCAAGTGACAGAGTGAGAAGTAATCCCAATGCTTTGGATGAACACAGCTCTGGAAATCCCATGAGGTGTAAGAGTTGGAGAAGGGGTGAGAGTCAAGGCAGTGCCACATGGACACCTAGGTGCAGGACTTAAAGTAATGCAGAGTGGCATGCTGTCACTATCCCTTTGAGGCAAACAGGGAGATGGGCAGAGAGGAATTGAGTGAGCAAGGACATGAAGGCAAGATTCCTTTGGGAGCAAGACATGGGGCGTGCTGTTTACACAGTCCTGGAATGAGGTGTCCAGGCTTGTGTCTGGCTTCTCCATTCTACTAAGGGACGCAATCTCAGTTATCATGAGTTGATGTTCTATAGGCAGGCAGGGATACCTGGGCTTGGCTAACAAATTAGCTTGGAATCAGTAATGTTTCCCACAGTTCTCTTCTGAAATCTAACCTTACCTCTGAAAACCACCATTATGCTAATGCTCCCTGCCTCGCTGGAGGCCAACGTCCACTTATATTTCTCCTCAAAGCCTGAGCAGGAGCCTCTTCTAAACCCACCACTACCCAATGACTGAGGTGGCCCTTTTGACATTTTACAGCCCCAACGTGTTGTGCAAGAAAATGGCACAAATGTCTCCATTGACCTATTCGGAGCACTGTGTCCTATGTGCAGCTAAGTGTAGCATATCCATCCACCCACAGGAGGCATCCGGCCCTGTTAGCATCTGGGATGTTTATGGACCTGGTGAACTTTTGTAACCCACATCACACACATACATGGGTACAGGATGCTACTCCAGTAGAAGATGAAGTGAATCTTGGGAGCCGTGCATGAAAGCTGAGCACTGGACCTCCTTGCCTGGCTGTCCTCTCCTGGACATAAATTTGACAGGACACTATACACACAACATCCCAGCATCTACTGCTCCACAGGAAGACTATCCCTCATGGCCCCAATCCCTTGCTCCCATAAAGAACTTTTGGAGTTGTGCAGGAAACTCACAGTGTTTCCCAGGTCAGGGTGGACTTGTGTTGGACAGCCTGGTGTCTCTTGGTGACTGGTGGACAGTCCTTGGAAGAAATCGCATGGATTCACTGCCAATTCTGGGCACGAGAGTGCCATGCCAGAGAGGAACTCCTCGAGTCTTCTCTCTGACTTCTGTTGCCTAGTGTCCAGGTGTGGCTGAAGCTCTTCAGAAATGACCTCTGGAACACTTGGTGTTGGTTGGGGCCTCATGGCCAGGACAGAGTCCAATTCTTCCTGAAGGAATTCTCTTGAGCTTCCAGGTATTTGCGGGTTTGTCACACCCTGGCCTAGGAAGGTCTCCTCTGGGACAAACATGTTGGGGCTCCTTAGTCTTTGTGGATGTCTCCTGTGTAAGCCTGGGAAGACCTGCTCTAGGAAGATGTCATCTAGTCTCCTCAGTGTTTGTGGATGCCAAGTCAGTAGGCCTGGGAAGACCTCCTCAGGAAAGACACCTCCTGGGCACTGTGATCTTTGTAGGTGGCATTTGCATAATCCTGGGGCGTCCTCCTCTGGCAAGACGTCGCCTGGCCTTGTCGGTCTTTCAGGGTGCAAACTGAGTAGGCCTGGGAAGACCTACTCTGGAAAGACATCTCCTGGGCTCTGTGATCTTTGTAGGTGGCAATTGGATAGTCCTGGGGTGACCTCCTCTGGCAAGACGGCGCCTGGGCTTCTCAGTCTTTGAGAGTGCCAACTGAGTAGGGCTGGGAAGACCTCCTCTGGAAAGATGTTGTTTGTGCTCCTTGGTCTCTCTGTGTGCCTCTTGGCTAGGCCAGGGAGGACCTCCCATTGCAAGGTGTCCCCTGGGCTTCTCGATCTTTGTGGATGGCATCTATGTATTACTGGGAAGTCCTCCTCTGGAAAGACATTGCCAGGGCTCCTTGTGTTTTGTGGGTGCCTCTTGGCTAGGCCTTGGAATCCCTCATCTGGAAAAATGTTGACTAGGTTGCTCAGTCTTTGTTGGTTTCTCCTGACTAGGCCCAGATAGCCCTCCTCTTGCAAGACGTCACTGAGGCTCCTTAGTGTCTGTGGATACCTCCTGGGTAGGCTTTGGAAAACCCTCTCTTGGAAGACCTGTCCTGGGTTTCTCAGTCTTCGTGGGTCCCAACTGGCTGGGCGTGGGTAGAATTCTCCTGGGAAGTCCTCCCTGGGCCTCCAAGGTTGTTCTGAATTTGTTGCATATTGTTGCAACAAATTCACAACAACCGTGTTGAATTTGTTGAAAATCTCCTCTGATAAGACATCTGAGCTCCTCGAACTTTGTGGGTGCCAACTAGGGAGGCATTTGGAGACCTGCTCTGGGAAGACCTTGCCAGCACTCCTCACTCTTTGAGGGTACCTCCTACCCAGGCCTGAGAAAACTTCCTCTGGGAAGACCTCGCCTGGGCCCGTTGG
>NW_004525285.1:0-9472 GCF_000260255.1 Octodon degus
CACAGCAACCTGAGCCTAACTGCTTTGTTGAAGCCGGCACTTCAAGTACTCAGCTGAGGGGCAGAACCCCAATTGTTTCATTTAAAATGCTTCCATGGAGATCGTCATAGAGAACAAGATGAGCAGAAAAGTTTCTTCTCTTTTCATTTTCACAAGGTGGCACTGGTTGCCTGCAGATCAGGTGTGGTAAGTCTCAAGGAACAGGGATTCAAAACAAAGCCTCCTGAGATTCAGTGCTCTGCCTCAATAGGCTCTGAATGCACTCATTCCTTGGGCAGTGCAGAATGCGAAGGATTCTCTCTCCTCTTTAAGCTAAGTTCCCCAATGCAACCATCTTGTGATACTGTAGGGTCCAAATAATTTGGAAAATTAGCAATTAAACAAAAGAGACCACCCTCCGGTTTAGTAAGTAACCCCAATTCATAAAACCTTAGTTTGGGCCATGAAATCGCAGGTCCAGCTTGAGCAATGTTCACCTCCCCTGAGTCCAATGACATTCTTATGAAACAAGGACCGTTACTTCCCCCTCCCCATAGAACAGATTGAAACCACAAAACCATCTCATAGTTATCCTTTAACTGACCCTTCCTAGTCCTTTTTATACATATTCTAAAACCCACCAATTATTTTAAACGTTACCCTAAAATTAATCAATGTGATCTGGTTCTGTAACCCTGTTTGCAAAACCCCTCATCCCTTTGTTCTTCGGTATTGAAAACATGGACCCGGTTAGTTCTGCATGCTCTGTTCCTCCGTGTTCAGACCGCCCTGTGTGCACACAGCTAATAAATTTCCCTTTGTTCTTTCATGAGATACCGACTCTTGGGGTCTTCTTTCTCGGGAAGATGACCCTTACATTGGAGGACTCAGTGAGATACCCCTCCCATGCGGGGGACCCCAACTGCCATCTCTTGGGGTAAGTACAGCCGTACCATTAGTTAGTGTCAGTGTCTCAAGCCAGCATAGCGTTTGGGCATTTGAGTTACCTTCAGGCTTGTTTGCCTTTGGGCATTTGCGTTGCCTTTGGCTGGTGTGCCTTCAGGCTTGTTTTGCCTTCAGGCTCGTTCTTCTTCGGGTTGGTTCACTTTCGGGCTGGTTTTGCCTTCGGGCTGGTTTTGCCTTAGGTATTCTTGGTTTCTTTTTTTTAGGCTCATACAACTAGAGATGTCTCCAGAAAGGAATCCAACAATTTAAAAAAAAAAAAAAATTACATGCATGCCTTTATAAAGGAAAGTGCAAAGAGGTAGGAAAATTAGGAATAAAGTCAAAGCAAAGAAACTGAAACAGATCAGGCCCGACATTCCCTCTAGCATGTAGAGGGGGATCAGAACCAGTCTATCAGTGAAACCTGTCCTCCAAGTCTTTAAGAACTGTTGCCGACCTAATGTCATTTAACTGGCAAAAGGAGTCCCGTTTTTTATATAAGCATGTAGGTTTTTAAGTCTAAACTGGCTAAAAATCCTAATTTACAGAGGTTTACATCAAATCCAAAAGGAAGCTTATTAACCTTACCCTCTCTAGTGTTATTATTTAAGATTGAACAAAGAATACCAGTACATGTAACAACAAATGTAGCACATACAAATATAAAATAGTCATAAAATGTCCTATTAAAGAAATATTATGTTTTAGTTTAAATTTACCAACACATTCTGATGAATATTTTAACAATTACATAATGAATTAGTCTGTTTACGGTTGGCAGGTGGAACAAGCAGGTTCTGAGGGTGATGGTCGGGAGTCACAGCCGCTTCTTATCAGTTGGAACTGCCAGTGCGTCCAGGTGGAATTAGCCAGTTGTCTGTGAACAGTGTCCAGAATAGCAAACCTTGAGTCATTTCAGGGGGTCAGCAACGGATGGTGGAGGTTGTCAGCTCCAAGTCCTTCTTTGGAGGAGCCAAGGGGACCAAGAAGGGGGTGTGTGTGTGTGGGTTGTGCATGAGGTCATTTCTCAAAGAATGTCTTCTTGAGCAAAATCGTGAGGTGGTTATAAAGTTGGACTAAATTATAATAAACTAACAAGATTACAATTATATTTGCTTAGGTAATGTTGAATAAATGGTAAAGCAGGTCACATTGTAAGTGCACAAGAACAAGAAAGTTTTTGGAAGGGAGGAGTCAAGAGGTACTAGTCACCCATCTGAATGACTCAAATTTATATGTTAGAGCACTTTTAGCTTTACCAGAGGCAAAGAAACCAAGCAATACCTGGAGAAGTAGAGGGAACCAAGCTCTTTTTTTTTAAATAAAAAAAACTGGGAATTGAACTTTGGACCTCATTCTTGTCAAGTAGGCATTGCGCTTTAAGCTCAATCACCAGCACTCAGGAACCAATCTCTTGGTGGAAAAAGAAAATAATCAAAGGTAGGGACACACAACAAAGGCATTTTCACAAAGTGACTGTTTCAAACTCTTGGTGGTCTCAACCTGCTGGGGACTGAAACATCAGGGTGTGGTGAAACTCTTTGTTTATTTCACCAAGGCACATCTGGTACAGAAAAGTGTAGTTAATATGGAAAAGGGAAAGAGGGGAGAGATGGTCTGGAAATGTCCAGGTTGAAAAGTTTAGTTATCCTCAACATATTTAGAATATTATAGTACAATGCTTATTCTTCAGGGAAGTACATAGGAGCACTCATTCCATCTTGAGGCCTGGCCTTCAACAAATGCACATCCAGCCATGGTTGTAATGTTTCCACATTTTCTGCACTGACTTCTTCAGGAGCTCACCCCTGCCTGACAGGCTTAATATTCCTATCTTACATGTCTACAGTGTTATCACTATGTCTGATCTTAGGATGCCAAAGTGATCATATTGGACGGTGAATTTGGGAAAAGAAGTGTTGAGATGTAGCTCCAGGAATTTTCCCAGAGGAACTGAAAATGTCATGTCATAGTGATATATATGTACCTATGTTTATGGTAGTACAATTTGTGATAGCCAAATCTTGGAACCAACCAAGATGCCCATCACCTGCAGAATGGATAAAAAAGATGTGGTGTTTTTATACAATGGAATATTACTCAGCTATAAAGAAAGATAAACTTGAAGCATTTATATTATAAGTGGATGCCTCTTGAAGATATAATCACAAGTGAAACTCCACCAGTTACCTGGTGGAGTTTTTTGGGTCTTCCAAATAAAGTATCGTGTCATCTGAAAATAATCATAATTTAACTTCTTCTTTATCTTTTCTTATTCCTTTTATTTCTCTCCCTTATCTAATGGCTCTAGCTAATGATTCCAGAATGATATTGAATAGGAGGGGTGATAGAGGAAATCCTTGTCTTGTATCAGATCTGAGAATAAAACTTTCAAGTTTTCCCCATACAGAATTATATTAGTCATTGATTTCTCATAGATGGCTTTGATCAGATTGAAATAGAGGACTTCTATTCCTTTTTCTTGTAGGACTTTGAACATGAATGAGTGTTGGTCTTTGTCAAAATCCTTTTCTGCATTAATTGAGATGATCATGTGGTTTTTCGATTTGGTTCTATAGAGATAGTGTATAGCCTTACATTTAATGAACCATCCTTACATCCCTGGGGTGAATCCTACCTGGTCATGCTGTATAATCTTCTTGATGATTTGCTGTGTTTTATTTGCTAGGATTTTATTGAGGAATCTTGCACATATGTTCATGAGGGAATTTGACCTGTAGTTCTCTTTTTAAATTGTGTCTTCCCTGGTTTTGTTATCAATATAATATTGCCTTCAGAAATGATTTTGGGAGCATTGCTCCCTTTTCAATTTCATTGAAGAGTTTGAGGATTATAGGGAATATACCTTCCATAACATTCTTCTAGAATTCAGCAGTGAATCCATCCAGTCCTTGACTGTTCTTGGTCGGTAGCATTTTTTTATTACATTTCCCATTACATTGGCTGTTATTTGGTTATTGAGAGTTGTTATATCTTTTTGATTCAGTTTTTATAATTTGTGCCTTTCTAGGAATCTGTCCATTTTCTGTGTCCTCTATTGTGTGAGAGTAAAGCTTCTCAAAGTAGTTATTGACAATCTTTTGAATTTCCACTGGGTCAGTTGTTACACTTTTCTCATTACTTCTTATTTGTATGTGAAATCTTTCCTGTTTTTCATGAAGTTAGCTAGGTGCTTTTCAATTTTCTCTCATCTTTCTAAGAACCAGCTTTTTGATTCATTAATTCTCTGATCTGCTTTCTTTGGCTCAACTGAAATAATTTTTGCTCTAATCTGTATGATTTCTTCCCATCTTTGGGCTCCAAATTTGGTTTTCTCTTCCTTTTCTAGTTGCTGGAGGTGCACTATTAGGGTGTTTATTTGTTCCCTTTCTGTTTTGCTAATGTTTGAGTTCACAGCTATAAATTTCCCTCTGAGAACTGCTTTCATCGTATCCCATAAATTCTGATAAGTTGTCCTTGAATTTTCATTGAATTGTAGATAGTGCTCTATTTCTTCTTTAATTTCATCTGTAACCCATTGGTTGCTGAGTAGGGTGTTTCCATGTATTTATGGGGTTTTTCTGTTTTCCTTTCTCATTTATTTCCACTTTCATTGCATTTTCATCAGATAGTATGCATGGGATAATTTCTGGTTTTCTGCATATACTTAAGAATGACCTATGGACCATTATGTGGTCCATTTAAGAAAATGACCCAGGTGCAGCTGATAAAAATGTATACTCCCCTGTCTTTCTGTTGAACATTTTGTATATGTCCAGCAAGTCCATTTGTTCCAAGATCGGGTTCAATTCTGTTATGTCTTTGCTAATATTTTGTCTGCTTGACCTATCTCTTTGGGATAAGGCAGTATTAAGGTTTCCTGTTACAATTGTGGTATTAGATATTAGATTTTTCATTTCAATTAAGATTTGTATTATATAGCTGAGTTTTCCCATGTTTTGTGCATACACGTTTATGGGTGTTACCTCTTCCTGTTGAATTTTGCCCTAACCAATATATAGTGGCCTTCTTTATTTCCTTTGGTCATTCTTTGTTTGAAGTTGAGACTGAGAACAGGATTGCTACTCATGCTTTTTTCTGAAGTACTGAAGTGTGTATTATTATTTTCTATTCTTTCACTTTGAGCCTATGAATTTCTTTATGAGTGTTTCTGGCATACAGCATAGTTTTGGATTTTGTTTCCTAATCCACTGTGCCAGTCTGTTTCTTTCAGTTGGTGAAATGAGTCCATTTACATTGATGGTTATAGTTGAGATGTATTGATTTATGATTGAGAAGTCATTTTAATGCTGTTATTTACTGCTTTTTCTCCTTTGTGTAATTGTTTGCCCTATTCAGTCGATTCCTTCTTTCTCCTTCATGGAGTTCTGATCACTTTGGTCCTTTTCTACAACATCTTTCAGTAGTCTGTGTATGGCAGGCTTTGGCTTCATTAGATTCTTTAGTTCTATGTCATGGAAGCATTTCACTTCTCCATCAAACTTGAAAGAGAGTTTTTCAGGGTCTGGGCTGGAATTTGTTTTCATAGAGGAGTTGAAGTGGTCTGCTCCCTGCTGTTCTTGCCTTCAGGGTTTGTAAAGAGAAGTCTGCCATTATTCTGATGTGTTTTCCTTTAAATATGATCTGTTTCTTTCCTCTAGCAATTTTCAGTATATTATCCTTGTGTTGGATCTGGGATCTTTTCTTCCTTTCTTTTTTTTTTTTTTTTTCAGAACCGGGGATTGAACTCAGGCCCTTGTGCTTGCCAGGGAAGCACTTATTCTACTAAGCCATCTCCCTAGCCCCAAATATCACCACTGACTTTCTTTCTTTCTTTCTTTGTTTTCTTTTTTTTTTTTTTTTCAGAACTGGGGATTGATTTCAGATCCTTGCGTTTGCCAGTCAAGCACTTATCCTACTGAGCCATCTCCCCTGCCTGGATCTGGGATCTTGACTATTATATCTTGGTCTATTTTTAATTGACTTTAAGTTGTTTTGCATTCAGTATGCTTCAATTTACTGAATGTATGATTGTTTCCTTATATTTGGGAAGTTTTCTGCTATTACTTCAGCACATATTCTTTTAATATAATTTGTATTGACTCCTTCTTTCTCATTGATTCCTATTAGTCTCACATTGTTCATCTTTGCATTGTTTTGCAGGTGACAAATTACTTTTTCCTGCATCTTAGTTTTTTATAAAACATCTTTTCTTATCTTTTCAGTAGCTACAACATCATCTTAAAGATCTGAAACTCTACCTTCACTTTCTTTTTTTTTTTTTTTAAATGGGAATCAACATTTTTATTGCTTTTTTCCCCCACTATTGGAAATTAGCAAATCTATCTTCCCTTTTCAGAGCTTTTATCAGTTAATAAATCTAGTAAAATTGTTAACACTGTAATGGTTTTGTGAGAAATCTGTGATGCTTCAAGACTAACCAAGAAGCTTGGCTAAAAAAGCTGAAGTCACTCATATTGGTACTTGAGTCAGCCTTATTTCCCTTCCTCTTCAGAGCTTTTCAAAAGCTCTCCTTGAAGCTAGTCTTGTCTCCTTTCTCTGAACGCCCAGCAATCGCCTGTGGATGTCATTTGGTATGTACTACCACCTTGTCATCTTGTCTATAGTTTTCTTCCACTGTGTACACATTTGAGTGCTGTGGTTTCTCTTTGCAGCTCTCCTTTTCTTTCCAACTGTTATTCATCTTTTCAGCTATCCAGACATCCGATTAACGCGAACACTACAGGAGAGCAAGAACTTTATCTCAGTTTTAGTCTTCACAGTACTCATTATTTTCCACCCATCTGCCACTTGGGAAATGTGTGCTGCCTTGACTAAACCTTCTAAGTTGAGCCTTGAAGTACTAATATTTTTGGAAATCACAGAAATATCCATCCTCCACTCAATAACCATCGAAGCTTGGGTGACAGGTTGTAGGTCACTTGTTGCGTCCCGCAGGCTGCAACCTTTAACCCTCACCGCTGCTCAGCATCTCCCGGCGAAGGCGAGGCGGAGCGCCGCGCCGCGGGGTGCACAGCTCGGGACGGATCTACCTTCACTTTCACTTAAATGATTTTACAAGGTTGTTATTGAAATTCTAAATTCCTGTATATTTCTTTGATTCTGCTTCAAGCCATCTATTTTTTTACTGTATTGCTTATTCAAGGAATCTATCACTTTTCTTATCTAAATTTTTTATCAGTATCTTCTTTTTTTTATTTTTATTTGTGTATGTGTGTGTGTGTGTGTGTGTGTGTGTGTATGTGGCCAGCTCAGCCCACCAGGGGGCGGGGCTGGCTGGCATGTGGTTCTTGGGGGTTGAAGCGCGGTCCCTGTCCTTTGCCAAGCTTGTTCTAAGTAGGTGCTTTAGACCACTGAGCCATCTCAGCAGCCCTATCAGTATCTTCTTGAGTGGCTGCTATTAATTCTTTTACTTCAGAGATTATTTCTGATCTGATTACCTCTATGTGTTTCTGCATTTGATTCTTTACTTCAGGCACTATTGATTCAGATATTTCTTTTTTATTTCAGAAATTGATTCTTATCTGAGTTCCTCTATACATTTCTGCTGTTGTTTCTTTACTTCAAACTCTTTTAATTCAGAGATTTCTTTTTTCCATTTCAGAGATTATTTCCAATCTAAGTTCCTTTATATCTTTCTCTTGTTTTTCTTTACTTCAGACACTATTAATTTCAACATTTCAGCTGAGCTAGTGTCCTCTATACTTGTTCTCGGTGAGCTCACTGCCTAAAATTGCGTTTTTCTCCTTCTCTTCGTTATTTTGTATAGCACTGTCCCCTGATCTTTTGTGTAGAGTTTTGGTGCAGTTATAACCTTAGCACCTACTAAAATTTGGGTGCAGATCTACCAATTTTGAGTTCATTCAATTGTGTCTGGCTTGGGTCTGGCTACTGTACTCTGCTCCTTCCTGCTGCAGCACTTGGAGGTGAACCTTTGTGCCCCTCTGGTAAGATTTTCTGCTCCTGGATTTGCTGGTTTGTTTTGGCCCCTAGTCTCTCTGTAGGGTCTTCAGCTGCAGAGGTTCACCCCAGGCCTGTATGCCTGGCCTGGGCTAGGTTTGGAGTGGTCAAGGGGGGCACCATAGGGCACAGAGCTCTCCCACACAGTCACTGAGCTTGGGCTTGGTTCAGTCTGGGGGGGTCCTGAAAGCATGGCTAAAGTTCTCACTCACAAGGCAGGCTTGGGCTGACTCCAGAGGGTGGGAGTGGTACTGAGAGTGTGGCAAAATGTCTCACTCATGTGGTGGCCCTGGGCTTTGTCCCGAGAGGTCCAGCTGGCGGAGAGGAGTGCAGAAGCTCTCTCACACACTTGCAGGGCCTGGGCTTGGGCTGGTCTGGAATGGTCCCTAGAGTGAGGTGGAAGTTCCCACTTACAAGGTGGGATTGGGTTGGCTACAGAGATGTGGTGCAGTCCCAAGAGCTTGGAGGAAGGTCTTTCTCATGCGCTTGTCTGGGCTTCATCTGGAGTGGTCCAGTGGGGGAAGAGGAGCACAGAAGCTCTCCCACACATTCACAGAGCCTTAGCTTGGGTGGGTCTGGAGGTGTTCCAAGAGCATCACGAAAGGTCTCATGTATGTGGCAGCCTGGGCTTGGTCCAGAGACGACCCGCAGGCACAGAGGGATCTTAAAGTTTTAAAGAATTATCAAAATTAAATACTTATATGTTAATATGTATTCATTAACTCCTAAAAATTTATATTAGAAACAGTTTTCTTATAAAAGAACATTAGACCTGTCAAATTATATGTTCAATTTAATACTTTAAATTCCTAAATTTTCTCTGGCTCTCACTAAGGAAATAAAACTGTACTCTAGTGATTAAGATCACTACAAATCAAACTGGAAGAATTATTTTCAGAAGTAGCATATAATTTTGAATGTTAAGTTGTAAGGTGTCATTTGTTACTTTGTTTAAAAATTCAAGATGTCTATATTCTTTTTCTTTCATTGCACTGCTTTGTCTATTTTTATCCATTCAGAAGAAACATGACTATTGTCAGAAGGCACTAAACACCTCAGAAAAAGCATAGTCCCCTCACAGAATGTGTTTTTGCTTGATAAGAAAACAATGATGGATTAATGTCATTCTGGGTTGACATTTTTCAGAATAGATAAAGGCACCCAAGATATACTGGATGAACCACTGTGATGATAAGTCCAGTCCTGTGCTTCAGAGGAATGAGACTTGGTAGACAAATACAATAAGAAACAGGATTTAAAGAATTTATCAAGTCTGACCTTAATAACCCCAAGAACTCTAATGAAAAACTATAACAGTTTTTTTGTTAAAATTTAATGATATTTCTATAGTTTTGTAGCATAAAAATTGTGTGTTAGGAGTGACAGTCAGTGGGACAGCTGATCAATCAGAGGGGAACTGTTGGAGGCCAATAACTGGTATCCATTCTATTCCTCTGCTGAGTCAAGTTTATGGCCCTTCTCACCTGGCCCATTCCCTGGGAATCACGTGCTATGCCCTAGGGGTTGCACCCTCCCCGTTGCCTAGATACCTGCTGACCCCAAGAGC
>NW_004525285.1:9572-11654 GCF_000260255.1 Octodon degus
GGGTTGCACCCTCCCCGTTGCCTAGATACCTGCTGACCCCAAGAGCCAAGACTTCCTCATTCCATCATGCCCTATATATACCCAGAACCTCCCTAAATAAACGAGGCTTGATCAGAACCTTTGTCTTGCCTCTGTTTCTCGCATCTCCTGTCCTTTGTCCCCTCTTCAATTCCCCGCTCCTCCCCCAGGTGACCTTTGTTGACTGACCCGCTGGTTCACAACAGGGGACCAGGCATAGTAACCTGGTTCAGGTGTGGAATGACCATTTATGTCAGGCATTACCCTTCATCTTCTGGGGTGTAGAGGTATCCCTATTAGAAGATAGTCTTTGTCCACTTAGGGTATCCTAACAAAGGCTGAAAACTTCAGTTTCTAGGAAAGGTCTGTTTCTGGTTCAGAGACAGTTCCCCCTCACATTTGCCCACATAGTACAAGATATGAGGCAGCTGTCTGAGGCCTGTCTTATAAGGGCACTGATTTCATTCATGAGAGTTACACTTTTGTAATCTAATCATACCTAAGACCTCAACTCCAAAGAATGGTATGTTAGGGATTACATTTGAACAT
The DNA here is from genome assembly GCF_000260255.1 of Octodon degus. NCBI lineage: Eukaryota > Metazoa > Chordata > Mammalia > Rodentia > Octodontidae > Octodon > Octodon degus. Next base: position 10,140 of record NW_004525285.1, read on the forward strand.
TGAATTATGGAAGGAAACAGTCTATAGTGAGGAGATTATTATCTACAAATTTCAACATCATCGGTGTATTCTAATTTAACTAAAGCCACTTGACAACTTGAGTGCTCTAGGTAAATTATTGTCTTCTTTTCTATTTATAATATATGTACTCAAATGATGGGATGGTAGTTGGGATGAGAAAACACAAATATGAACATTACAAATATTCCTATAAATATTAAAATTGTTATTCACAGACTTTGTATGTAATTATCCCATTTATCTGTGACAGAAATACCAAAAGGCTTCTGTATTACTCAGGTGCTTTTAGGGTTTGATTTGGATGAGATATGTCCTTCAATGCTGATGTGTTAGGGCCCGGCCCCACAAAGATATAGGATCAAGAGCTAGGTCTCTTTGAAGGCAATTGGGTTGTGAAGAGTCTAAATTTATTGGTGTATTAATCCATTGATGAATTCATAATTTGGTGGCATTAATGGGAAGTGAAGTAATCTAAAGGTGGACACTTCTTGAGGGGAGTGAGTATGGGGGTTTGAATTTGGGAGCTATAGCTGTGTCCTGTTTCCTTCTTCTCTGGCTCTTTTACTTGTTGCTTACTTCCTGTCTGCCATGAAATGGGCAGCACTCTCTGCCACACCCTTTTTCTATATTTTTGCCATGACACAGACCTATGATGCCAGCAGAGCAGGAACTCAAACCTCTGAAACCATGAGCCAAAGTCACCCTTTCTTCTATAAATTGTTATTCTCAGGTTTTTGTCACAGCGACAAAAAACTGACTAAAATAGATGTTGACTGCTGGGTTAGAACAGGTGTACAAATGACTATACAAATAGGAAGCAGATCTCTATAGGCAGGGTTTATCTGATAGATAACTTGCTTTTTCCTAAAGTCAGTTCTATGTATTATTGTGTAGTCAGCTATGGATACATCAGTTAAATTTTAATGAATCAAGTTCTTTTAAACTCACAGACAATCATTTGCACATATTCTGTTGGTGTTACTCTTTTTGAACTATGTCCCTTAGAATCACAGTGTTAATACAAAAGCAATGGGAAATAAATAATATTGATGAATTCATTTTTCAATCTCTAGCATTTGCTAAAACTAAATTACTCAAAATCCCCTTGAAAAGTAAGAAGTATGAATGAATGAGAATCGTGATCTAAATTTCGGGAAATTACAGTAGTTTAAGAATCTTTGCAGCCTTAATTACAGGATCAACTAGGACAACAGTCCATGCAAGGGTAGTGGATAAGCATGGGTGAGTGTGTCAAAGTGAAGGGGAAAAGGAGTGCATGCAGTGGCTGTTTAGTATATTTAGAAAGGGAAAAATCAACAAAGTTATGAACTCAGAAGGAAATAGTCGAAATTTTGTACTTCAGTATTTATAGTGCCTAAGCCACTGACCTTTCTTCTAAGCAAATATTTATATCATTTATGCCTTAGATTATAAGAGGGTGAGCATGAGAGAGAGAGAGAGAGAGAGAGAGAGAGAGAGAGAGAGAGAGAGAGA
>NW_004525285.1:12809-14076 GCF_000260255.1 Octodon degus
AAATCTTACCTCATTGTGTTTTCAGTTTTAGTTTTAAATTGAGTTTTAATATGTAGAGAACAATGGTATTAAAGTACTTCTTAGTGTGCTGCTATATTTTCCAAAATGAAATATGGAATTCAATGTTTATCCATTCACTACAAAGACTATGTACTAATGCTTTCAATTTTCTACATAAACAAGTTTTCACTTTTTAAAGCATGATAGCAGTGGTATGCAGCAAGCACTATGATTTCTCCTTACAATAAAATGTACAACCTCCTCTGATAGCTACATCATCAGTGTACCCATTTGTCTCTTTCTAATTCATTGAGCATCTTCTTAACAAACTAAGGTGTGTGATTTTCTAAATTTACTTCAGTGAGGTTTCCAGCCTTTCTATTCCTGAAAGAAATCTTGTCTGTTGTATGTTATGGGTTGGTGCTGAAAGAAATGATGAGAAGGCCTGATGAATGCAGCTTCAGAGTTCTCACTGAGATTAGTCTCTCTCCAAGTGAGCCCAGAGCTTCAGAAGCATCTCACATTTATTGAGGGGTAAAGGCAGACCAAGGAATGTGCATAATTACATAAGTGAATACAAACTACTATCTTTATTAAGTTCTACCATTTGCCTAACACTAGGTTCACACAGATGCTAGCTGATAACATCCCAAGCAAGGGATCAAAGGACAGGGTGCCTGCAGGAGAAGCTGTTATCTGCTGCCTTGGGTCCCAGCTTTCCGGGAACTTGCAAACAGGCAGCAACCCACCTCAGGCTCAGTCCACTGTTCCCTGATCTCTTGGGAAATCAGGTTTTTGTCTTAAAACTATATCTCTACACTTATCAGTGTCACAAAAGTAGTCTACTCCTGTCAACTTTCTTCCCCAAACCCTCTAATCTGTTGGTGTGTGTAGCTATACACATTTTTGACTGAGTGTCTGATCCTAGGCTACTTCACCTTGTAAGGCCCAGATGATTTTTAAGTTCAAACTCCGGTTAAAAGAGACCACCCGCCAGTTTATGGCTGTAGGGCTGAGTAATCCGTGTTCCTAAAACCTCAGGTGGGGTCATAAAACCTCAGGCCTAGCAAAAGTAAACATTACCCCCAGGCTTGGGGACATTCTTGTGAAATGGGACACGAAGAAATAGGTCATAATGTCCAGTTAAACCCACCCATTCACAAAATACAACCAAACCCACAGAGTCAGCTAATAGTTACCCTTTAACTAACCCCTCTTCATTTCCTAAAAAGTCATATATTCTCAAACCCACCAATTATTTTATTTT
>NW_004525285.1:21077-24069 GCF_000260255.1 Octodon degus
TTCTTGAAATATATTCCCAAATATATTATATCTACTCATTATAAAATGTAATTTGAAGGTCAAATTCAGTTAGTTTTGTTAGTAATAGCATGGGAGATAATTATTTTATATTTTTTCAATATCTCTTTCTGGTTTTGTTATCACAAAAAAGAATCCCTTCTTACGATCTCTGAAATAATTTCTGCAAGCTTTGAGTGATTCTTTCACTAAATGTTTAATAGGATGCACTATTATAGCCATATTCACCAGATGCTTTCTTATGGGATATTTTAAAATTATGAATTAAGTTGCCTGCATACATATATGACTCTTAAAATTTCTATTACTTCTTCTGAGTTTTATTGATTCATATCTTTCAAATAATTTGCTTATGTTAACCAAATTGTTAAAGTTGTTGTCATAAGCTTGTTCAAAGTAACCTTTTAGGGCTGGCCAAATAGCTGAGTGAATTAAAGAGCCTGCAAGGAGGAGCTGGGGCGGGGTTCTATCCTTGGGCATGCTGTGCCAGCCCCGCCTCTGGGGCATACTGAGAGGGCAACTGAGACTGGGTGTGGTGGCATGCACCTGTAATCCCAGTTCTTGAGAGGGTATAAACAGGCAGATCACTACAAGTCTGATCTAGTAGTGCGACCCTGAACACCCTGTAGACCCTTTCCTAAAATTAAAAGAAATAAAAGCCAAACAAACAAACAAACAAAACCTGAAATTAATCTTTTATTGTACATTGAATAACTAAAGCTTTTTATTCATCTACTGGTAAAGTGTGTGTCTCATTCTTCTCTCAATGTTTCATCAGCAGAGTAAGGGATTTATCAGCTTTATAAAACATTCTCAAAGAAGGGAATGTTGTTTCAGTTGCTTTTTTCTATTATTTTTCAGCTTTTTAACTTTATTTTTACTTGAACTTTTAGCAATGTTTTTTTTTCTTTGAGTTTGTTATTTTCTCTTTTCTTAACTATTGTCTTCAGGTAGATATATAAATCACTGATTTGAAATATTTATTCAAATTTATGTATTGATGGTAAATTTTCCTAGAAAAATAATATATTGTCTTATTTCCTAGAAAAAATATATTGTTTTATTTTACAAAAATCTCAATATATTGTGTTTTCCTATCCTGTTAGTTCAAACTGTATTTAAATTATTCAGACTATTATTTAATCTATGATGTTTTTCAGAATGGGAATGTCCACATTGTTTGATACATATAGATTTTTAAATTGTAGATTTCTCATTTAATTCTGTCAGATAATATATTCTATATGACTTGAATTTCAGTGAAGGAATTCTTTTCTTTTACTTTTTTAAAAAATACACACATTGTAAAAAAAATACACACATTGTACTTTAATGATTAACATAAATACTGTTTCACTAATTGGGTTGGATACAGGATATGTAATCAATTAACTTAGATTAGAGCTCTTCACATCCAGATTACAGGTACTATTTTTTCCCAAAACATGCAACTCTGGGAGACAGACACACGATTTATGGAAGAAAGAGAGAGGGTTCTTTTTTCACATTGCAGCAAGCAATACTGTCAGTGTTTGGACTAAAGATTTTATTTTAAAAGTGTAAAGGATGAATGCACAACATATTTGGCATTTTAAATTTAGGTTTATTTTATTTATTTAATGTTAATTCCTTGCTGTGTTTCAGTAAGAATAATACAAGTGCGAGTGTGGTAGCTCAGCAGAATAAAGTGCCTGCCTATGCAGAGTGCAGCAGCAGGAGTTTGATCCCTGGCCTGCCACTCTGGCCCTGACCCCGGGGCAAGCTGAGATGGCAACTGAGACTGGGTGTGGAATTGTAGTTCCAGCTTTTGGGAGACTGAAAACAGGAGAATCACTAAGAATCTATGAATCTGATCTATGTAGTGAGACCCTTTAGACCCTTAGACCCTGTCGTAAATACAGAAAAAAAAGAATATTACAGATTATGTGTATGTGGCTCCTATCAGATATCCAGTAGTACAAATTAGCTTCAATTTACACAGACTAAACAAAAGAGGGTGAGTAAGTGAGGGGGGAGAAGCAAAGGGAGAGGGAAGAATAAACAAAGACCTGAACATGCATACAGGCTTTTTTATATCACCTTCAATGCCAATCTAATTCAGAGGGAGAGTAAAGTATGCAAGAATGAGCAACCACAGATTGTCGAACTGTTAACAGCACCATGCTTTTCAATAACATTTACAAGAAAACCATTGGAACAAATTCCTCCCAAAACAATTTTTAACCACCTGAAGCTAACACCTAATTAAGTTTAAACATTGGTATTAAGCATAATTTAAACAATTAAAAAAGGGAGAAATGATACCACATGTCTCTACAGTGTTGTCACTCTCTCTTAGATGCATCACTTAGAACTCTAGTGGCTTTCAAATATAATTTCCATTTCTAATGGTGATCTTGTTGCATCTTGCCAGGCAGACAATATAGCAATGCTGAAAAAGCTTCTATGCAGCCCTCTTAGTGTCCTAAAGAACCTAAAAGCTGGGACAAGTAAAATCCACACAAATTCACTCTGGTGTTTAAGAACATTTGAATTTTTTTTTTAAAGCACAGTAACAAAAGCAAACAAACAAAAAAAGCAAAAAGCAGGGTAGGAACCTAAATTCTGAGACCAAATGTAGAAGTCAAATTTTGTGATTCTCAGTGACAATGGGGAATTTCCAAGTGGTGAGATGGGGAGGAGTGGGGTGGTCAGAGATGGTTTCTCTTGTAGGCTTTTGTTTCTCACTGATTTTCATCTTCCACATCCTGCAGTACTTCTTTATTATGCTCTTCATCATCACCCTGCATGTCTGAAGTCCATAGTGTCAGATTTGGACAATTGCATGATAAATATAGAGTCCTTATAACTTTCCTCACTCAGTGTATCCAGTCCTGCAATTGCATCATCAAAAGCTGCTTTTGCCAACCTGCGGGCATGGTCAGGGGAAGCAAGAATTTCACAGTAGAATGCAGAAAAGTTTAGAGCAAGACCT
>NW_004525285.1:24806-25398 GCF_000260255.1 Octodon degus
ATAGCAATAAGAATTGTCCAAAATAAAAATGAAGAATTTACCGATCAATCATATAATAGTTCACTCTGTCAAAATCAAGAAACTTACATTCATATAATTAGAATTTCCAAAGTAGAAAGGGGTAGGTAATAAATAAAGATTTAAAATTTCTAAATTTAGTTGAACTTATATAAGACCACATTTCCAAGAAAAATGAAACTTTTGCACAAGAAATATGAATAAAATCATACCCAGATATACAAAAATGAAACTGTCCAAAACTTATTATAAAGAAAAAAATTATTAAAGCATATACATAAAAATGTAGCTATGGAAGAGCAAAATTAAATACCATCTTTTTCCACATTAGAAAGAGAAAAAGAGACCAAGTATGTAAGAAAATACACTAATTTTAAAGTAATGAAAGGAGAAAAACAGATCTGTCCTCTTTGAATTTTATACTTAGCAAACATACCTTTGAAAACTAAAAGTAAAATATTTTCCAGTTATACAAACTAAAAATATTCTAATACCTCCAGATGTAGCATATAGGAAATTAACAAAAAGCATATTTCAGAAGGCAAGAGAAGTTTCTGTATGCTCCTCGATGAAG
>NW_004525285.1:26183-27403 GCF_000260255.1 Octodon degus
AGGAGAAGTCCATTTGTACTGATGGAAATATTTTGCTGCTATATACAAAAGAATAACTGAAAGACTGCTTTTGTATACCTTTTTTCTCCTATGTTGAATTTTTTGCACTATTTGTTGGGTTCTTTCAATTCTCATTCATGGAGTTGTAGTTATTTTGCTCCCTCTATAGAATATCTTTTAGTAGTCTGTGTAGGTTTGGCTTTGTCATCATGAATTTTTTTTTAAATTTATTGAGAAGCAAATAGCAATGAGACAGTTTCAAACCAAATTGGTAGGACAGTTTCAATAATTAACGCATTGCATACATTCTTCCTAGTGGTTAATTGCTGTAGAAGACACAGACATGATATCCTATTTACAAACATTATTAGAACAAGTCAACCTATTCATTAACAGAATGTAACTATATTTCTAAAAAGAACATTCATCTGTATACCCTTTTTTTGTTAAGTTCCATCATTTCAATATTATAGGTGTGCAAAATATTCTAAAAGAGTTCAGTAGTTCATTACAGTATTGGATCTTCTGCTTCATTGGTAATGTCAGAAAATGTTGACCTGAGCCCCCTACAGCTCAACATAACCCCATGGCTTTACTTCTTATACTTCATTTTTATACTTTTATGCTGGATGGTTAAGACCAAGGTAAAGGAGAACCAATGATACAAGAGTTGTAGCTTTTGGGTCTGATAAGGTCAGTGAAGTCCCTTCAGGATTTATCCTGAGATCCTGTCCTTAGATAGTAAAACCTTTGTCAATGTCAACCATGTGGATAAGTCATGGCCATTGCTTGGCATATGTGCTCTTTGTGAAAGCCTGAGAGAAAGTTTGCTCTCCATGTGACTCTCCTTAGGCACACTATACATCATCGATCACGTTCTGCTTTGGCCCCATAATCTCCTTGATCAAAAGATTAGGGAAACTACCGAGTTGCATGTCGTTACAGTACAAGTTCTCATATGTCCTGAGTCTTAATTGACCATGTAAGACTAGGACCAAAATGTTGGCTTTCCTTGCAGCCCTCCTTTTTCTCTAATATTGGTTTGCAAACTTAGGTTATTAAGCATGCAAAAGACAAGCTTATTGTTATTACCATACAACCTAGGCTGTTAAGATTAACCTCACTATTTGTCTGAATATCAAACATCTTAGGCATAACATGGAACAGGTATTTTTCATCAAGTATTGATATGTTGAACTTTAAGTCCCTATAGAATATGA
>NW_004525285.1:31234-31878 GCF_000260255.1 Octodon degus
ATTGCTTGTATTTGAATTTTTTCTTTCCTCTGTTTGATGAGTTGAGCTAGGGAATTATCAATTTTATTTAATATTTCAAAGATCCAGAATTTTCCTTTATTAATTCTTTGAATTGTTTTCTTCCTCTCAATTGAATTAATTTCTGCTCTAATCTTTTTATTTCCTCCCGTCTTTGGGCTCTGGTTTTGGTTTGCTCTTCCTTTTCTAGTTGTTGAAGGTGCAGCATTAGGGTGTTTATTTGTTCCCGTTCTGTTTTCCTAATGTGTGAGTTCACAGCTATGAATTTCCCTCTGAGAACTGCTTTCATCGTATTCCATAAATTACAATAAGTTGTGCTTGAATTTTGATTGAATTGTAGATATCGTTGGATTTCTTGTTTAATTTCATCTGTGACCCATTGGTTGCTGAGTAGGGTGTGATTTCATTTCCATGTATTGAAAGCTTTTTCTGGTTTCTTTGTCATTTATTTCCAGTTTCATTGCACTGTGGTCAGATAATGTGCATGGGATAATTTCTGTTTTCTTGCATATAACTTAAGCATGACCTATGGACCAGTATGTGGTCTATTTTAGAAAATGACCCATGTGCAGCTGAGAAAAATGTATATTCAGCTGTGTTTGGGTGGAACACTCTGTATATGTCCA
>NW_004525285.1:33951-36769 GCF_000260255.1 Octodon degus
AGCTCCTTCCCACTGCTGCCCTTGAGGGTGAATATGTTGCACCCCTGTGGCAAGATGTTCTGCTCCTGGACTAGCTGGGTGGAACTATCCTCTTCACTCTCTGCAGGGATTGCAGCTTCAGGGTTACACCTCAGGCATGTATGCCAGGCCTGTGCTGTGCTGGACCTGGGCTTGGAGTGGGTCTGTAAGTGTGAGTTCTTAATGCAGAAGAGCCAGCTAAGCTCCAGCTTCTTTGGGAAGCAGGGCACTCCAAAGAATGTTCCTGTGTACGGCGCAACACAGAACTCTGGCAAAAACGTCACTTTTGTAACTAAAGTACTTCACATATCCATGCTGTGGAAGAGTGGCAAATCATTCAGCCTCCTAAGAGAAAGGATCCGTGAAGTTTGAAACTTTCCAGTTGGAGGTACAGAGATACTGCAGAAGGTTGTTCTCTCTCACATTCATTCCTATGGGAAAAGAGAGAGAAACACGTTTCAAGACTGCATTGCCCCAAGGAAGGCTGCTTGTTTCTATTCCATGATTTGTGTTTCCAAATGGGAGTCCTTAACACAGAAGAGGCAGCTAAGCTTTAGCATCTTTGGGAAGCATGACACTCAAATGCCTGTTCCTGTATACAGTGAAACAAAGAATTCTGGCTAATACATCACTTTTGTAACATACGTACTTCACAGTTCCGTGCTGTACCAAGAGTAGCAAATCATTCTGTCTCCTAAGAGAAAGCATCCATGATGTTTGTGACTTTCCAGCTGGAGGTTTAGAGAAACTGCAGAAATTTGTTCTCTATCCTGTTCATTCCTATGGGAAAAGAACCAGAAACACATTTCAAGACTCCAGTTCCCTAAGGAGAGCTGCCTGTTTCCACTCCATGATTTGTGTTTCTAAGTGTGAGTTTTAAACGCAGCAGAGCCAGTTAAGCTCCAGCTTTTTGGGAAGCAGGTATCACCAATACCTGTTCCTGTGTACTGCCAAACACAGAACTTTCGCGAAAACTTCACTTTTGTAACTACAGTACTTCACAGTTCCACACTGTGCCAAGAGTGGCAAATCATTCTGTCTCCTAAGAGAAAGCATCTGTGAAGTTTGTGACTTTTCAGCTGGAGGTACAGAGAAACTGAAGAAAGATATTCTCTCTCCCATTCATTCCTGTGGGCAAAGAGCCAGAAAAACATTTGAAAACTCCAGTACCCTAAGGAGATGTGCCAGTTTCCCCTTCATGATTTGTGTTTCTATGTGTGAATTATTAATGCAGAAGAGCCAGCTAAGCTCTAGCTTCTTTGGGAAGCAGGAATCACCAATGCCTGTTCCTGTATTCCGGGAAACACTGAACTCTGGCTAAAACATCGCTTTTGTAACTAAAGTACTTCACAGTTAGACGCTGTGCCAAGAGTGGCGTATCATTCAGTCTCCTAAGAGAAATCATCCGTGAAGTTTGTGACTTTTCATCTGGATGTGCAGAGAAACTGCAGAAGGATTTTCTTTCTCCCATTCATTCCTATGGGAAAGGAGCCTTAAACACGTTTCAAGACTCCAGTGCCCTAAGGAGAGCTGCCTGTTTCCACTCTATGGTTTTGTTTCTAATTGTAATTTCTTATCACAGAAGAGTCAGATAAGCTCCAGCTACTTTGGAAAGCAGGGATCACCAGTGCCTGTTCCTGCATATAATGAAACATAGATCTCTGGCTAAAACGTCACTTTTGTAACTAAAGTAGTTCACAGTTCCACTCTATGGCAAGATGATGTATTGAACCCCTGGTCTTGTGTCAGCTTGTAATAGCTTTAATCCACCTAGCTATTTGGCTGGCTTTACAGTTGAAAAGGACTTTTTTTTTTTTTGCTGGGTCAGGCTACTTTAAGGGAATTTCTAGCAGGCATGGGGAACTGATTGAACTGTGGTCCCCTGCTGTGCTGACAGATTCTGACACAACTTGATTCTTAGTTGGAATCCATTCCAATTATTTTCATTGCATCAAGTCACATGTTTCAAGACAAAACATGAAGGAACAGGGAGTGAAGACCTTGTCTTTATCTTCTATTAAAGACTCATAGGTCTTTATCACTCTCTACTTCTGAATAGAATTCTTCCACTGGTAATTTCTGAGGAAAAAAGTGGGCTGTCAACAAGAAGTTTGCAAAAAAAAAAAAAAAAAAAAAAACCCTCATTTTTATTCATTCATTACAGGTTTTCCAAATCATATTTTGAAAAGAAGTATGCATTTGGAGTCTGTTAGATAAAGTGTCTCATAGTTGTAGCTAATTATTTAATATAATAATCAGCATAATAGCAAACATAATGTGGCAGGGAATTATTCCATTTCACAAAGAGAATATTAAAGGATCCCCATGAACAAGCCACTATGCACAACACAAGGACTACTTTTCTTCCTTTATGAGAGTGCCTACTTATCTTTACCCACATTTCTATTAGCACATAACAATGACTGCAAAACTTTCATTATAATTTATATTCACAAATACAAAAGTGTTTTGAAAACTATTCATTTCAAATGAAATTCATCCAGTGGTAGTAAAATGAGTATTTTGTCAGTTATTTTAAATTCCTACCCACATTAAGCTCCCTTTTATTTGGGATAAAGGAAAAGAATGGAGGGGCTGGGGAGATAGCTCAGCAGAATAAGCACTTGCCTGGCAAGCACAAGGCCTGAATTTAATCCTCGGTTCCACAAAAAAATTATTCTCCTCCTTTAAACTAGGCATGATGGCATACACCTATAATCCCAGCACTGAAGAGGCTGAGGCAAGAGGATCATTGGGAGTTCAAGGCCAGCCTGTACTTCACAGTGAAACCCTGTCTCAA
>NW_004525285.1:37139-41824 GCF_000260255.1 Octodon degus
TTATAGGAATGCCTCCAAATGTAGTCATTTACCTTTATCTTGAATGCTGGCCTTTAATAAATATGCCTCCAGCCACAGATATAATGTGCTCTTATCTTCTGCAATTTTTCAAGGGCTTACCTCTGCCTGACTGCCTATATTTCTACCTATCTTAGCTGTCTATTAGTAGATGTTATAGTCAGGGTTTACAAGTAAAAGGAATTAATACAGGACATATAATTTTTCAGAATTAGTTTATAATATTCACCAAAATAGTTAATGCAAAAAAGTGTGGAAGATCTTGTTGTATGCTGCTCAATTAGATAAAAATATTATAGATAGTCAGACAGGGCTAGGTGCTCAAGGAGATAGCATAGAAGACAAGATACCTTGAAAAAGTAAGAGAGATAGACACTCCTTCTCTAGGCCAGACATTAAATCCAAAGATCAAACAAATGCTTACAGCCCTACAGATAAGCATTGGGGATTAATCATCACCTTGAGGAAGCCAAGGGGAGTCATTAATCCAACTGCTGTGGGATATTGTTAGGTACTCATGCTTGCCTGCTATGTGACTAACTTTCCCATTTGGTCCTGGATTTAATTAACTTGACCTGAGTAATAATGGTGTTTATAACCTTATTGGTTGACCATAGTTTTGTCCCACCTCATGTCCATATAAGTGAGTTCCATATAATATAAAAATATTATAGATAGATGTTCTTCACCTTAGACCCACCTCACCACACAGTATTACCCTATAAAAAAAAATCCCTGGGAGAGACAGTTTCTGGGGCAACCCACTTGTCTCCTTTATGTCCCTCTCTCAGAGAGAAGTTTCCTTTCATCCAGTAAATATTCTGCTCTTAACCTCCATTGTTCTTAAAATTCATTCTTTGTTTTTAGATAACATGAACTCTGCCCATGTACCTTTTAGTTTGATAGTTTCTTTCACTTATATCAATCTGTTTACATGATAAAGACCCAAGGAATCCAGTTGAGGGCCTAGATCTCACCACAGTGTCCTGCATGACTCCAGCTGAAGACCTGGAGCCCATCTCAATGTCCCCATTAATCCAAATGGGGTGCTAGATCTCACACCAATGTCTCATACAGGTCTATTTTAATACCAGTGAGATGAAAGATCTATGCCATCAGCCTGAGGAATTTGTACTGGTGTGAGGAAGCAACACTCAAGATAAGGACCTGAGATACCCCAAAAAGAACTACAGCCATCTTCAGCAACAGCAGGGATTTCTATCATAGAAGCCAGTGTAACAAGCTTCTCCAGGAGAATCAATAGCACACCAACTTTCTCTCCAGGAAGATCTTCTTTTATGCTATTGGAAACAACTTTCAGGTGGGACTTCCATACCCCATACCACCCTGATTCAATTCAGCTGGGTGTTACAAGTTTATTAATAGTTAATACACTACAGCAGGGGTGCTTTTAATTTTTCTGTAAAACTTTTCCATTCTTTCAGTGAAACACCTGAGCAGTGAGATGTACTTGCTTCTTTTTTTTTTTTTTTTTTTTTGTACTTGCTTCTTGTAAGTACTTGGAAATTATTTTACTAGTCTAATGACTTTGGAGACAAAAATCTGAAGTCTTAATATACTTGCTAGACTTTCTATCTGACCTCAAATATAAAGCCAAAGTTTTGATGAGAAGGGGTAGGTGGGAGCATAGTGTAGAGTCAAAGTAGAAGTGGAATGGAAATCAAGAAAATACAGAACCTACAGTTCACAAAGAAATTTGGGTCTTGGTCCCTAGACCTCATAGGCTGAATTACTAAGGAGTACTTAAAGTCCCAGGTTGCTTTCTATTTTTTTCCAGAGCTGAGGATTGAGCTCAGGCCCTTGTGCTTGCCAGGGAAACACTTGTTTTACTGAACCATCAGCCCGGCTCCTAAATCTTTATCTATCTTTTAAATGGTTTTAAGAACTCACTATTACCACTACCACTGTGAGGCTGAGGCTCACCTGTTTGAATTATGGAGCTGTTATATGTCACTCAGAATAGGAACCAGATCAGCCAGGTTTGAATTTGGAAAGCCATTTATTACTGAGCTCAGCTCCCTGTCTCAGTCTGCTCGTTCTCATGCAGGAGAGAACTGAAAGGCAGCTTACTCAGGAAGCAGGGAGGCATTTTAAACCTTGGAATCACATTGAGTTTGATAAACAAATTTATTGTCTGATGCAGAATAATGCTTTCAGAGTGATTTGGGCCACAACTCAAACTACATTTCTGGGGCTTTTGTTTCAGTTTCTGGTTAATTTTCACCTGAGTACCTGTAGGCAGCCTTGCATAGCCCCGAGGTTACAAGAAGATAAAGCCCATTTAGTTTCCTTTGTCATCTCTGTAAGCTAACTTTGAAGACAGGAATTGGTGAGGGTCACAGGAATTTTATCTAGCAAACAGCAGGAAACAGCCACTAGTTACTAAACAACTTAGAACAGTGTTAAGTATACATTTGTACACAACAGAAAACACAAGATTTACATTTATAGCCTAAAATGTGAGTTAACCCATTACAGAGGAAAGATTGAGACTCTGTTATGGTTTGTGACTAGGTGTTGCCCCAAAGCCTCAGGCAGTCTTGGGGAAGCTTCTGGAATTTGTGATTGATTATTGTGGGTGTGGATGCTGCACCTGCCCTGGGGCAAGTAATTTGCATTTCAATGTAAGGAGTAAAGAGAAGTTAGCTGCTTGAGGTGCTGTTACTCTTCCTTTTGTTCTTTTGCTCTTTGCTGGGCCATGAAAATTTGGTTTCTGCTATCTGCTGCTATGCCTTGGGCTCAGCTGAATATGGACTGACACTTCCACTAACGGTGAGCTAAATAAACCTTTCCTTCCTTCACTTTGAGTGTAGGGTATTTGTCCTAACAACAAGAGAAGAGTTACTGAGACACTGAGTTATGAGCTTGAATGGGATGCAGAGTGAACCTTAAAGCTCCTTTCAGGCTTCCTAACAAATGAAATACAACTGACAAAGTCACCCCTGGTGTGGGGATGGTGGGATAATTTAATGACAAAGGAGAAATAAACAGAAATTTTCAGACACTAAAGTGGAAATTTACATTTTAAAATGAACTGTAGGGGCACAAACATAGAAAGGAGAGAGTAGATCTGTGCTGCTGCCTACCTTGAGGTCTACAAGAAGGTGCTAAGGTGAGCAAAAACCACAATTGTATTGTATTAGTACTGTTAGAAACTAAAGAGCTGAGTGAGCCCCTCCCTCCATTGCACTGTTAATAGCACTTTAGTGTTTATTAACGCTTTCACTGTCTGAATAAGAAGTACAAAATATAATTAAACCCTAAGCAGCTGCCTTGCCCTAGGTGGCAGAGAATATTAATTTGTGAGAATTCAATGTGAGGCACTTGGAGGAATCTGGCTTTTAATTTCTGAAAGCCTGAATTCTCACCCCTCTTTTCCTCTTTTCCCTGTTCCTGCTGCTACCTTCCCTGTGATCTTCAATAAACAAATCTTCTATTTAACATTTCCAACATTGAGAAGAGAAAAGGTGGGCTACTATAATGCCAGGTATACATTCGGCAATTATGTCCTCATGCACAATAATCCAGACTATCACTGGCCTGTTTAACCATAATAGCGTTACTTATACTGTAAGGGTCGAGTCACCACGAAGGAAGACCCCAAGAGTCGGTCTCTCATGCAAAGAACAAAGGGAATTTTATTAGCTGTGTGCACGCAGGGCGGTCTGAACACGCATGAAAAGAGAGCACCCCAAACTGACCGTGGGCCATGTTTTTAAGCCTGAAGACAAAGGGAGGAGGGGTTTTGCAAGCAGGGTTACAGAAGCAGATCACATTGGTTAATTTTAGGGTAACTTCTAAAATAATTGGTGGGTGGGTTTTAGAATAAGTCCTAAAATAGGAGACTAAGAATGGTCAGTTAAAGGTTAACTATGAGCTGGCTTGGTGGTTTCAGTTTGTTCTTTGGGGAAGGGGGAGTAACTAAACATTGTGACCCTGTTTCACAAGAATGTCATCGAACCCAGGGAAGGTGATGTTTGCTCAAGCTGGCCTGTGGTTTTACAGCCCAACCTAAGGTTTTAGGAATTTGGGTTACTTAACAAACGGGAGGGTGGTCTCTTTTGTTTAATTGCTAATTTTCCAAATTATTCGGACCCTACATTCCCCACTTTTTGTATTGGGAATCTCTAATCCTAGAGATTTGGAGTCAGCGGTGGTTAGAGCCTCATATTGTTGGCGAATAACCATGAGTTTAACATTTTCTACTGTTTGCCACCATTAGACAAGACATACCCATGTGATATGAAACAAGTGCCTGGGTGGTATTTATAAATTGGGACAGGTCATAGATTGCTGGAGTACCAGTATATAGAGGGGGACTGGGGAAAGACAGAACCAAACAAACAAATAATAATATCAACAGGATACAGTAATCATTTAGCAGATCTGGAATACAATAACATTTTGAAATTTGTAATTATAAAAACACTAGTCAGAACATTTTGTAGATCCATTAGTAGATATCTCTTAAATGTGAGGTTTAATCCCTTTTTTTTTCTGTAGGCTACTAGTATCAACATTCTCATTCTTCATCTATAATTTCATTCTGTATCCTTTCTACTATAAAACACCTCAACTCAGACAAATTTATTCCTGTAAAACCTTTTAACTTCTGTAGTTTGTGTCAGATATCTGGGGTCCACTGC
>NW_004525286.1:0-2080 GCF_000260255.1 Octodon degus
TGTAAGAGCCAGTCTGGGCAAGAGGATGGATGTGGATGAGGTAAGTGTATGGGCAGCACAGCAGCAAGGCTCATGGTGGAAAGAGTCACTCAGCATAGTGCACACCTCTGGGGGTCTCCAACCTTGGGTCTACTGCTTGAGTGTTGAGGTACTGGGTTTTGTGGGAAGAGAACAGAGAATGCACTGGTGTGCTGTGTCAGCATTTGGACTCTGAGGCCTTGATGTTGTAGAGGGAGATTGAGTTGAGGAAGACAGTTTACGCACTTTAGAAAGTAACATGAGAAAAAAGGTAGCTGTTGATGACATAAGTAGGTGGTATTGGGAATCTTGCATGGTACCATTATACCAGTGGTGTTGTTAGTAGATGGTATTGGAAGGTATGTTGGCAAAGGCTGATGTGTGGCTCTTATGCTAATGTCGCATCTCCAGTCTTTGTAAAATTGATGATGATTCCTCGATCCAACCATGTTCAACCACTCTCCAGGTTCTATAGCCCAATTTAATTTCCTCAGAGAAAATGGAGGACAGAATATTGGATGTTATTTGAACTTCGTGAAAGGACTAATATAATGCTTGTATCCTCACATCAATATTCTTGAAAAATATTCTATAGTTATTTGAAGAAAAGAAAGATGCAAAGGAGAGTGAAGTTATTTGAAATCTTCTAATGCTGCCTTTATGTAGTTTCTTTGCCTGAGGGTCCTACAAATACCTCTAGGATGGAAATTGGGCCTACACAGGAAGATTTACTCAAGGAAAGAAATGCTCCACATGATCTGGTGGAGAGTTCATCAGTGTTCTATGATGTTGCCTTAGAGTGAACCTGTGCGAGTTCTCTCAATTTACAGAACTGCTTTTGGCAAGGGAGTAAGGGGGGAATAACATCCTTTAGTAATTTCAAGCTCATGGGGCCCACAATCTCCCAAATGAGTGGAGAGTAAAGGCTTAAAGGCACCCACCCTCTGAGCCAGAAGAAGCTGCTGGAAGAAGTGCCAGGCAAAATGTAGCAATTTTCCCAAACTCTAGTTTGGAGGTGAGGCACACGGATTACGAACACATAGTGGAAGGAGCTGGGGTCCCTGGCTCCCCCTGAGCCTGCCCCCTGGTCCTGGAACCATTTCCCCTTGCTGCTTTCCTCCTTCTCCCTCTCTCTATGGTCCCCTTCCTCATTTGTTTTGGCTCCTCTGTCCCTTTCTCGTCACTGATTCTGTGTTTCTGATTTCACAGGCTTCAAAGCGCATTGAAACTTGACTATAAATACTACAGTGATGCTTCCTGTAGGTAATTTCATGCTGCTCTTGGGCCATCTCCCCTGCCTCTGCCCAGAGCAGACCTATGAACCACATGGTGAGGGAAAGGGGGGAGGGGTGGGGGCAGGATCCTGGCTGACTTAGGATGCCCACTGCGTCATGGGGGGAGACTTTGGAGCTAGCAATTCAAAATGAAATCTCAATCTAAACACCCAGCAAGCACAGGAGCAGAACACAGTAAGAACCCAGATAACATACAGGCCTCAGGGCTCAGGGCTCCAACCATGGACACCAGGGGGAGCCTTTCTCTCAGAGTGGAGGCCCGCTAGGAACATCCTGGCTCTGAGACAGTTGGTGCAAGGCGTCCTAATGAAAGACACCTGGGGACATGGATTGATGATTGCTTTCTCCTGCCCTGGGACCTTTGCCCTGAGGCCTGAGGATGGGCTAAGAACAGGCTGACACTAGAAGAGTCTCTGGGCCCTGGCTGGCCAGGTCAGTACCTCTGATTTCAACAAGCCTGGGGTCCGTGTGGGAGGTGAGGACTGAATGCTCAAGTTCAGTCACCCCATCAGATGACCTGCAAGTATCCTCTCAGGGATGACTCACCGAGAATCCGGCTTCTTTCCAGGAACCCTGAGGAGCAGCCAGCCCTGCCTGAGCAGTTCAAAGGGTCCTCAGCAGAAAGGTGCTGGGACCCAAAGCAGCCACCACCCCTTGCAACTACTGTCCCTGACAGAAACATTCTATCCCCCACATCAGGATGTGGAGTGAGAAACCTAGACACACCTGAGGACCAGAAGGGCCCCACCAAAGTTTGAATTCAGATT
>NW_004525286.1:32256-33126 GCF_000260255.1 Octodon degus
ATTATATAAGCAAATATGCACAAATTAAAAATAAAGGAACTCAGATTTTGGTGCTGGTGATAGGTCTGCACTTGGGAATCCCTGACACTGGGGCTTAAACACTGAGAGAGGAGGTTCATGGGAAGACTTGGCAAAGCTTTCCAGAGGCTAACTAGACAAAGTCTAAAATTCTTTAACATGAGCTTCATGGATGACAGCCCCTGCAGCTGAGAATGCTGAGAGAAATTCACTCAAAGAGCTGCATCAGGAGGATTCTGCTGGAAACTACACCCCAATGACATTGGGACTTCAAAGTTTCAGCGCATGTATGTTGCCTTCAAAGAGAAAATGTCACCAATGCCTTAAACCAGAGCAACTTCCTTAGTTTTTGTTTGCTGTTTCCAAAGAGGTCGCTGATTAGGGAATGGTGGGACATGACAGTGATCCGAGAATTCTGGATGTCTGAAACAGCAAGATCACGGGTGCAGCCCAACAAGCTTACTTCAATGATTTGCTGAGACTTAGTAAGTGTCTGAAACAAAAGTCTGAGGATGTAGCTCCCTATGAAGACAGTGTGTTCAAGACTCAGTACTACAAACATGAACAGTAGATAGGTGCTAGACAGACATAGATATATGGACACAAAAGAATCATAATTAGTCATTGAAAAATGACTTGAATGTAAATATTAGCCAAAGGGTTTTCTTATCAGAGGGAGTGCTCAGGTGGGACCCAATACATGACATCACTTTCTGGCAACTGCCCATATGGAACTCAGAACCCTCATCACCATGCATCACTATAGGGGGACAGTTACCTCCTAAGTTCACTTGTCAAGGGACAGTGAACAGTGAACATGTTGAGCTGTTTCAAAACTTGTCGAGGTGACAG
>NW_004525286.1:34205-36134 GCF_000260255.1 Octodon degus
CACACTAAGGAGCCCCAGTGACATCTTGCAACAGGAGGGCTATCCAGGCCTAGTCAGGAGAAACCAATAAAGGCCGAGCATCCTAGTCAACATTTTTCCAGATGAGGGATTCAAAGGCCTAGCCAAGAGGCACCCACAAAACACAAGGAGCCCAAGCCATGTCTTTCCAGAGGAGGACTTCCCAATAATACATAGATGCCATCCACAAAGATCGAGAAGCCCAGGGACACCTTGCCAGGGGAGGTCCTCCCTGGCCTAGCCAAGAGGCACACAGAGAGACCAAGGAGCACAGGCAACATCTTTCCAGAGGAGGTCTTCCCAGACCTACTCAGTTGGCACTCTCAAAGGCTGAGAAGCCCAGGCGATGTCTTGCCAGAGGAGGTCACCCCAGGACTATCCAATTGCCACCTACAAAGATCGCAGAGCCCAGGAGATGTCTTTCCAGAGGAGGTCTTCCCAGGCCTACTCAGGTGGCACTCTCAAAGCCTGAGAAGCCCAGGCGATGTCTTGCCAGAGGAGGATGCCCCAGGACTATGCAGTTGCCACCTACAAAGATCGCAGAGCCCAGGAGGTGTCTTTCCTGAGGAGGTCTTCCCAGGGCTACTCACTTGGCATCCACAAACACTGAGGAGACTAGATGACATCTTCCTAGAGCATGTCTTCCCAGGCTTAGACAGGAGACATCCACAAAGACTAAGGAGCCCCAACATGTTTGTCCCAGAGCAGATCTTCCTAGGCCAGTGTGTGACAAACCCGCAAATACCTGGAAGCTCAAGAGAATTCCTTCAGGAAGAATTGGACTCTGTCATGGCCATGAGGCCCCAACCAACACCAAGTGTTCCAGAGGTCATTTCTGAAGAGCTTTAGCCACACCAAGCCACTAGGCAACAGAAGTCAGAGAGAAGACTCGAGGAGTTCTTCTCTGGCATGGCACTCTCATGACCAGAATTGGCAGGGAATCCATGCGATTTTTTCCAAGGACTGTCCACCAGCCACCAAGAGACACCACGCTGTCCACCACAAGTCCACCCTGACCTTGGAACCACTGTGAGTTTCTTGCACAACTCCAAAAGATCTTTATGGGAGAAAGGGATTGGGGCCATGAGGGATAGTCTTCCTGTGGAGCAGTAGATGCTGGGATGTTGTGTGTATAGTGTCCTGTCAAATTTATGTCCAGGAGAGGACTGCCAGGCAAGGAGGTCCAGTGCTCAGCTTTAATGCATGGCTCCCAAGATTCACTTCCTCTCCTACAGGAGTAGCATCCTGTACCCATGTATGTGTGTGATCTGGCTTACAAAAGGTCATCAGGGCCATAAACATCCCAGAAGCTAGCAGGGCCAGATGCCTTCTGTGGGTGGATGGACATGCTACACTTAGCTGCACAGAGGACACGGTGCTCCGAGTAGGTCACTGGAGAATTTTGTGCCATTTTCTTGCACAACACGTTGGGGCTATAAAATGTCACAAGGGCCACCTCAGTCATTGGGTAACAGTGGGTTTAGAAGAGGCTTCTGCTCAGGCTTTGAGGAGAAATATAAGTGCACGTTGGCCTCCAGTGAGGCAGGGAGCATTAGCATAATAGTGCTTTTCAGAGGTAAGGTTAGATTTCAGAAGAGAACTGTGGGAAACATTACTGATTCCAAGCTAATTTGTTAGCCAAGCACAGTTGCCCACTGCCTGCCTATAGAACATCAACCCATGATAACTGAGATTGCATCCCTTAGTAGAATGTAGAAGCCAGTCACAAGCCTGGACACCTCATTCCAGGACTGTGTAAACAGCACGCCCCATGTCTTGCTCCCAAAGGAATCTTGCCTTCATGTGCTTGCTCACTCAATTCCTCTCTGCCCATCTCCCTGTTTGCCTCAAAGGGATAGTGACAGCATGCCACTCTGCACTACTTTAAGTCCTGCACCTAGGTGTCCATGT
>NW_004525286.1:37714-39325 GCF_000260255.1 Octodon degus
GGTGGGCAGGAGAAGGAAGATGGAGGGGCCACACTTTACTGAAGGGAAGGTGGTCACACCCTTCTCCATGGTCTCTTCCCTGTCATCCCTCAGGAGTGTCTCCTTCCTGGTTGAATCCCAGCTGGGGATAGACACCCAGGTAGACCCCCAGCACTCTGCCCTCTGACCCCTCTTTAGACCCTCAACTGTACTGAAGAAGAGGGCAAGGCTGAGCAGACTGTGGTCATATGGCTGTGGGCATATGGGTAGGGTAGGCCTGAGCAGGTACTGCCGGTTCCCAGGTGCCCTGTTGAGAGACTCGGCAGTCATTGGTTGGGTGCAGTCAGTGGCAACCTCTTGGGATGGGCTGTTGGACACGGCTCTCATGGAGGGTAGTAGGGCAGTCACTGATCCACTCTCCTCTTTTAGCTGCAGGCCCAGCTGCAGCCCAAGTTCCCGGCCCCCCTGCAGAGCCTGCTCTAGCACTGCATGCAGCTCCCTCACCAGCTCTAGCCCTAAAGTGAGAGCCAGATGCCGGAGCCACTTCTTCACCAGCTCTAGACCTGCAGCCACATGTGCTCCAGAAGCAGGTTTCACCTCCAGACTTCAGCCCATCTGCAGCTAGCTCTTCCTGCACGCCCACCCCGTGCACCCTGCCTGTTGCACCTAATGCTGTATTTGCTCACAGTTTAATTCCCAGTGTCATGTAATTATATAAATACATTGTTTTTTTAATGGAATTTCCAAAGTAGATTTTGTGGTATTCAGGTCAGTGACAACAAACTGGGCAGCTTCCTGCCATCCAGTACCACACCTTTTCCTCATTTCACCTCCACATGGCGTCCCTCACCTGTCCCTGTGCCCTGTTTCTTTCCCTGGGATTTCCCTATTCTGGAGTCTTTCACATCACTGCCTTCAGATTGCTCACTAGCCACGTCGTGTTGGAGCGGCCTGACTCATCCTAGCTTTGGTTATAAAGGGAAGTGGTTCCCCAGTGGGAGGTGAAGAGGAGAGTCCCATAATGAATGTGTCTGTACTGGGGGGCTTGGAACTAACTTAGGATCCCTGACAGGAGGGTTAGAAACCACAAGGAAGTGGCTCATCATAGTTCAGGTGAACAGAAAACAAAGAATAACTGAAAATTTTATGAGGACAAGCTTTGAGGGAAAATATGTTCCTTGTAACCCATACCTCTGTGAGGATCCATACCTCAGGATCACAGTGAACACTCAGGCATTGATTGTTTAGTGGGAATAAAAGACTCGCTCCTGCGATATAAAAGATAAGCTGTGCTCCAGTGCCAAGGTGCCCAATCTGCCATGACACAGACCCACATGTTACTGACAGGTCATGTGGCCTTCTCAGATCAGGGTGTCCTAAGTCTGGACAAACCTGGGCAAATCTCGTATGGCATGCACCACCTCAATAGTTCATAAGAATTTGAAACATAGAACACTTTATGTTGTATAACTAATGGTGGAGATTCTTTTCACATGCACAGCTATACAACTTTGCAAGACTTAAGATGATTGTCCATATCAGTGGTTGAAGTAGCAAACAGTTGGTATATTCCAGAACACCCAGCTAGAGGCATCCAGTATGATGGCCTGACCTGCAGTTCTTAAGGTGGCC
>NW_004525286.1:39690-41600 GCF_000260255.1 Octodon degus
TTTCTCATGTATTCAGTTTATTTATCTCTTTTTGTCTTCTGAGACAGGGTTTTCTGATGCAGCACAGGTGTAAAGTATGGCTTCCTTTAGCTACTTTCTAAATTCTATCTTCCTCTCTTGTCAGTTTGACTGTAAAGTGGGCGCAGATTGCTTTCTCACAGATTTCCCCAGGAGTTTTCTCAAGGCTCTTAGATTTGCGTTGCTTGGGCCATTGTCTTTCGCGGATTCCTTCTGCCCCTTCTCTATTCTTCAGACTCCCAGCGCCTCTGAAAAGACAAGGCACTCCCCTATCCTCACAGTGCTGCTGGTACTAAGTGAGGTCAGAAGGCCCTGGCAGGATCTTCTGGTCAGAATGTTTGGGTCATGGTGTGTAGAAAAGAAAGGAAAAGAGAATGGGATGGAGGAGACAAGGAGGGAGGAAAGGGAAGAGAAAGAAAGAAAAGAATAGAGGTGAGATTAAAAAAAGATTTCCTTCTGTGTTCCCATGTCCCTCCTGAGGCTCTTGTTTGTTTCTATTTTCCCCAAAAGACAAACTAGGACTTCCATGCTAGGAAAGGCGTGACTCAGCTACACATATTTCTGTGTCTGCATCAGAGTTCCTCCCTGCAGGCCTCGCCCATCATTTCTACCACCCCTGGAGGCTGCTCAGAACCCTAGTAGCCTGGTTGAGGGCAAGGCGAATGTTCGAGAAAGAAAAAGACAATTTTCAGAGTATACAAGGTCCTGTGATCAGAGCTCTTAGTGGCCTAAGACCAAGGTGCTGCAAACTGTCATTGGGATGGCAGTGGAAACCACGAGAAATTTGGAAGTAATGCGTCAGAATGTTAAGTTGGTCATTTTATATAGTTGTGCACTAGGAACATACTTCAATACTAGAGGTCAGCTATGCCACTTTAGAAAGATAGAAATGTTGAGTATAAACAAAAGAAAAGTTCACAAAATACCTTTTGAAAAATCAGAGTTTTGAATCAGTTCCTTTAGAATGACCACTCTGCATCCACATGTTAGTGTTTTCTCCTCCTCCAAAACCTTGAATCCTATTGTAGACCTTAAGCTTGCATTTCTGGTTATAGTTTACTGCCCCCTCTTTTTTTCTGCATCTCCTCCCTGCTTTCATATGTAAACAATAGTGGAATGCTCTCAGCCTTCAGTTGTGACACCCAGTGCCTACCTTGGCACATGAGGAAATACACAGGGCACTGTTTGGGTTCTGGAGGAATGAGCCACCAAATGGTTAGATTATCTCCAATAGAAATGTGTGTGTCACACAGGAAACCATGAGTCTGAGGTTAGGTATCAGCAGAGCAGAGTTGTGCCAGAGACCCCTTTCTCCTGCAGAGTGCAGTGCCCTCCTTGTATGGTCACATGGTGGTAAGAAGTTCATGGGGTCATTACTTTTTTTCAAAGATATTGAAATCATTCAGGAGAACTCCACCTTCATGATCCAAAATTAGTTCCTACAGGCTTCACCTCGCTTAATATTGGGTTACAATTTCAAAATATTTCTTTCGGGAAATAGGAGCCCTCAATCTATTGCAACTTCTCTAGAAGGAGACACTGTAAAATGACAAGACATTGTAAAATAACCTTGAGCTTGACTGATTTCATTGTTAGAGATATGACTTTTCCTCAGATAAAGAGACAGTATACGGAACTATAGTATTTTTCTTCCCAAGCAAAACTCTAGATGCCTGTGTCCTAGAAGAAACTAGATTTTGTAAAGTGTTAGGTTATCTAATCAGTGCGATGACTGGGCAAATGACTACTTATTTTCAAATTCATTCTACCTTATGAGGAAAGAAAAAAAACCATGCACTTGCACCAACTGAATTTAAGATCCTGTAAGCTGCTCTAGAATAGGCAGTGTCCAAGTGGCAACAGGAGTTGAGTGATTTGACACTCATCCCCAA
>NW_004525287.1:0-1498 GCF_000260255.1 Octodon degus
GAAATCTGCCATTTTTCTGACAGGTTTTCCTTTAAATGTGATCTATTTCTTTTCTCTAGCGACTTTCATTGTATTGTTCTTGCACTGGGTTTCTGTGGTCTTGACTATTATATGTCTCTGTTTGCTTTTATTTGGGTCGAGGTTATTTGGAGTTCTGTATGTTTTGGCTATCTTAATGTCAGATTGTTTAGTCATATTTGGGAATTTTTCTGCTATTACTTCTGCCCATATTCTTTTTATAGCATTTGTATTGACTCCTTCTTTCTCTTTGATGCCTATGAGTCTTACACTGGTCATCTTTGCATCATCTTGCATTGATGAATTATTTTTTCCTGCATCCTAGTTGTTTGTAAGATATATTTTCTTATCTTTTCACTAGCTGCGACAGTATCTTCAAGATGTGAAACTGTATCTTCACTTTCACCCAAACTTATTCACAAGCTTGTGATTGAGATTTTAATTTCCTCTATTTATCTTTGGTTGTGCTTCATGTGATCTATTTCTTTTCTGTATTGTTCATTCAAGGAATCCCCTCATTTTTCTAAACTCTATTTTTTTAATCAGTGTCTTCTTGAAAAACAGTTATTACTTCTTTTACTACAGAGATTATTTCTCTTCTGACTTCCTCTATATTTTTCTGCATTTGATTCTTTACTTCAGATGGTATTAATTCAGAGATTTCCTTTTTTATTTCAGAGGTTATTTCTGATCTCAGTTCCTCTATACCTTTCTGCCATTGTTTATTTCCTTCAGAGGCTATTGATTCAGAGATTTCAGCTATGTGATTTCCAATTTCTTCTGTGCTAGTATCCTCTGCACTTGTTCTGGTTGGGCTTGGAGACTGAAATTGCATTTTTCTCCTTCTCTTGTCATTTTGTATATCACTGTCCCAGACCTTTGGCGTAGAGCTTTGGTGCAGTTATGACCTTAACACCTACTGAAATTTGGGGACAGATCTATGAAGTTTGAATTCATTCAGTTGTGCCTGGATTCGTCTATCTCCTGTACCCAACTCCTTCATTGTGCAATCCTTGGAAGTGAACCTGTTGTGCCCCTCTGGTAAGATGTTCTGCTCCTGGATTTGTTGGGTGGTTCTGGCCCTAGGCACTCTGCAGGGATTTCAGCTTCAGAGTTTCACCTAGGGCCTGTGTGCCAGGCTTGGGCTGGGTCAGGGGGGTTCCAGGGGATTCAGGGGTGTGAGGAAACTCTCCATTAATCTCGCTGTTCCTGGGCTTGGGCTCTGTTTTATGTCTTTTTAATAATTCTATTGAGAAACAAATACTAATATGACAGGTTGAAAACAGATTAGCAGGACAGTTTCAATAATTATTGCATTGCTTATTGTTGTCTTAGTCGTTATTCACTGTACAAGATGCAGACATGATATCCTATCCACACACACTATTAGAACAAATACTTCTATTAATTGAATTAAGAGAAAGTACCTATATATCTATCCTATTTTGTACCCTAACAGATACAAAATGGTGATTCATTA
>NW_004525287.1:35819-39419 GCF_000260255.1 Octodon degus
GTGTTACCTCTTCTCCAAAGTCCTTGTAAAACTCAACAATGAGTCAGTCAAACTTTTCTTAGTTTGTAGCTTTATTTTTATTACTTCTTCAATTTAATTGATCAATATTGGACTATTCAGGATTTTGTCTCCTTAGGTCAGCTCCGATAGTTTGTATATAACTAGGAAACTGTCCATTTCTCCTAAAATTCCCATTTTATTAGAACGCAGTTTCTCAAAGTACTTACTAATGATTTTTCTGGATTTCAGCAGAATTTGTTCAGATTTTACCTGTTTTCATTTCTAATTGCATGGATTTCAGTTTTTCTTTTATTTTGCTAAAATTGTAAAGAGTTTCTGTTTGTCTATTTTGTTTATACTTTCAAAGAACCATCTCTCAAATTCATGATTCTTAGTACTTTTCAATCTCCATGTCATTAAAGTATGCTCAGATCTTTATAATTTCCTTCCTTGTACTAACTGTTATTGTTTCTTGGGATCTTGAGGTATATCATTGATTTATTTATTTTAGGTTTGAGTTTACACTTTTTTTTTTTTTTTCGGAACCGGGGATTGAACTCAGGCCCTTGCACTTGCCAGACAAGCGCTTATTCTACTGAGCTATTTCTCTGGCCCCTACACTGTTTTTGTGATGAAGGACCTCATTGCTATATATTCCCTTCTTAGAACTTCTTTATGCCCCATAGTTTCAGTATAGCATACTGCCATTGTCATTCAGTAGCAGAAATTAATTTTATTTAACTCTATGATCTATTGATTATTCAAGATTATTTTATTTAATTTTTACTTTCTTACCTCATTTCTGTGGTTTATTTTGGCATTATGTGTAGTTTCATTATTCTATTATTAGATGTGGGTGGGATATTTGAATACATCTAAAAAATTTAAACAGAAAAAAGAAATAACAATAGAGTTTCAAAACAGGCTAGTAGGAGAGTAACAATATTCAGCACACACTACATATTGTTAGATTCTCAGTAGCTCTTTACAGTACACGATATAGGCATGAAACATTGTCAGAAAATTACTACCACAAAATTTCCCTTCAGGGAACCAAGAGCAACCAGTTGTATAATTATCTTAACTGTACATTTCCTTTCTTTCCCATTTCTCCCATCACAGATTTTCTTCACTACTGATCACCTTCTTTGTTATTCACAATATATTTTATAGGTTTTGGGTCTTGTTTACTATTGTGGATTCTCATGCTGTGAGACAATGCAATGTTTACACATGTGGATCTGGTTTATTTCACTTATGAATATGGGCTCTAATTGCAGCCCTTTACCTAAATATTCTCAAGTATATATTTTTATGGGTGAGTAGTATTCCAGTATATTAAAAATTCTTTTGTATTCTTTCCTTGGTTAAAAGGCATTTGGGTTGTTTCCAAGATTTAGCTATTACAAATTTTGCTGCCACAAACATGGATTCACATATACATCTGTAGCACGACATACATAAGGTGGTTGGTTTGCTCTGTTTGTAGTTCTGTCTCAATCTTCTATTTTGTTCTACTCTCAGAACTTTTTTTTTTCCAATAACATGTTGATTTTATCACAGTAATTATGCAGTATAATTTCAAGTCAGGGATTGTGACGCCTCCTGCCCTGTCTTTATTGCACAGATTGCCTTTGCTATGAGCGGACTTTTCTCGAAACAAATGCATTTTAAACATGTTGTCTCTAGGTCTATAACGCATGCTAGTGGCATTTTGACTAAGATTGCATTAACTGTGTATAACAGTTTTAGAAATATGACCATTTTGATAACGTTGGTTCTTATCCATGAACATAGAATATCTTTCCATTTCATGATATTCTTGGTCTTTTCAGGGTACTATAATTTTCACTGGAGAAATATTTTACATCCTTTGTTAGATTTATTCCTAACAAAGGCCATCGCCATTCATTTCATGACGCCTGTTGTGAAGGATGTGATTCCTGTAATTTTTTTTCTCAATGAGTTTGTTGCTTGTGAACAGAAATGATATGGATTTTTGAGTATTAATTTTGTATTCTGCTGCATTAGTGAATCTGTTTATTCTATAAAACTTCTGATGCAATTTTGGGAGTTTTATATGTAAAATGTCTTGTGGTCTGAAAATACTGAGAAATTCTTACTTTCATAACCTTACTCTTTTTATTTCTTTCTCTTTTGTAATGACTCTGTCCAATATTTTTAAAACTGTATTGCATAGGCGAAGTGAGACTGGACATCCTTGTCTTGTTCCTGCTTATAGAGTGAAAACTTCACTTTTTTAGCATTTTGTATGATATTAACTGTTCGTTTGTCATAAATGGCTTTGATCAGATTAAGATAATAACCCTCTATTCCAATTTCCATAGGATATCAATCATGAATGGGTATTGAACTTATATATGACTTTATCAATTTTTTTTTTCTTTTTCTGTATCCTATTGAAATTATCATGTGGTTTTTGTCTTTAATTCTGTTAATATGGTTTACTATATTTATTGATTTGCATATGTTGAACCATTCCTTTATTTTATTTTACTTTGAAGAGTGAAAACAAAAGCAAAAATAATAGAAAAAATGACAGAAACGGGGTAACAAACAACAATATATATGTTACAGATTTTGAAAACAGGGATAGCTAATTAACAATGGTTGCTATATTATCTATTTTTCATTTTAATGAGAAAAAAGATAAAATACCAATGAAGCAGTTTCAAGACAGGTTAGTATGACATTTACAATCATTAAAACATTGCATATTGTTTTCTTCCTAGTAAGTATTCAGAGGATAAGATGGAGACATGATACTTTTTTTAGTTTTTTATTTTTTAATAATTTTATTGAGAAACAAGTAGCAATGAGACATTTTCAAAACAGATTGGTAGGACAGTCTCTCTCTCTCTCTCTCTCTCTCTCTCTCTCTCTCTCTCTCTCTCTCTCTCTCTCTTCTGGAACTGGGGAATGAACTCAGGCCCTTGAACTTGCAGGGAAGCACTTAGTCTACTGAGCTATCTCCCCGGCACTTAGTACGACAGTTTCAATACTTAATACATTGCATACTATTGTCGTAGTGGATATTCACTGTCCAAGATGCAGACATGATATCCTGTCCAGAAACACTATTAGAAAAAAATCTTACTATTCATTGAATTAAGACAAAGTAGTTGTTTATATAGTCTAACTATTTTGAATATGCAGTTACAAAATGGTCATTCATTTCTATCCCATTTTTTGTTTAGTTTTGTCAGAGAAAGGTACTCCATTGTCAATTAAATATTGTAGGTGCATCAATTTAGCAAAATATTCCAATATAGTCCCGTAGTGCATACTAGTAGTGGGTTTTCCATAAGACTGACAATGTCAGAAGTGGTGAACTTGAGCCTTTTACAGCTCAGCACATTAATATGACTTTGATTTTTATACTGTGTGTTTATAATTTTCTGCTGGATGGTAAAGACCAAGATAGGCAAGAAATATATAGCAAGAAATGTAACTTTTGTATCTGATAAGGTCAGTCAAATTCTCTCAGGATATAGACTGAAACCCTGTACCACAGTTTATACATCCTTTCTCAGTGTCAGCCATGTGGATGAGTCATGGCCATTGCTTGACCAATTTGCT
>NW_004525287.1:40099-41353 GCF_000260255.1 Octodon degus
GTATGTATTTAGAAGACCACAATGACAGGCATTCCAAGTATGACCTTACCATTACACATTGCAATTTTCAGTGCAGTTCCTTAGTTCAGAGGTATCAACCTACATAGCGAGTCAGGGTGAGAATCCTACCAACTAATTGCTAGTTTCAAAATCCTGCTGCAGATTCTCAGGATCATTGACTTAACCATCTCGTGTATATAATTGTATGGCTTTGTTGTTGTCATGTTTCCTAGCTTTTCTCCTTCCTCTCTCTTCTTGTTTAATCCTCAAGTTCTTGCTTTCCTTTTAATTGTAGTTTACCTTTCTATTTTTATTTCTTCTTTTGAGTTCTTATACTATGGAGACTATATAATATTTACACTTCTGGGTCTGGTTTATTTGACCTATGAGTATATCTTCAAGTAGCATCCAATTAAATATATAGACTTCAAGTTTATCATTCATTATAACTGAGTAATACCCTATTGGATAAAAATATCATGCCTTTTTCATTCCTTCATATGCTGACAGGCATATTGGTTGTATCCAAGATTTATCACTAATGGTGCTGCTATAAATATGGTAGCACATATATCACTACAATATGATGTTTTCAGTTCCTCTGAAAATACACAGTAGGGAGAGAGCTGGTTTTAATGGGATTTTCAGTCCTAGTTTTTTAAGGAGTCTGCACGCTGATTGTCACAATGGTTGCACCAGTCTACATTCTCCCCAGTAGAGGAGAAGGGATTTTCCCCCACAGCCTCTCCAACATTTGCTGTTTGTTGATTTCTTTTACCTTTTTTATTTTTTTTTTCCAAAATTTTATTGAGAAAGAAATAGCAATGAGACACTTTCAAACCAAATTGGTAGGACAGGTTCAATAACTAACACATTGCATACATTCTTCCTAGTGTTTAAATGCTGTACAACATACGGACTTGATATCCTATTTACAAACACCATTAGAGCAAATCTGTCTATTCATTAAGAGAATGTAACTATCTATCCTAAACACTTTGAATACACAGATACAAAAGGGACATTCATCTATATTCCCTTTTTTGTTAAGTTCCATCATTTAAATATTGTAGGTGTGTAAACTCAGAAAAATATTCTAAAACAGTTCAGTAGCCCATAATAGTATTGGGTCTTCCGCATCACTGGCAATGTCAGAAAATGTTGACCTGAGTCCCCGACAGTTCAACATAACACCATGGCTTTACTTCTTATAATTCATTTTTATACTTTTCTGATGGATGGTTAAGACCAAGG
>NW_004525287.1:41453-42024 GCF_000260255.1 Octodon degus
TTGCACCAGTCTACATTCTCCCCAGTAGAGGAGAAGGGATTTTCCCCCACAGCCTCTCCAACATTTGCTGTTTGTTGATTTCTTTTACCTTTTTTGCTTTTTTATTTTTTTTTCCAAAATTTTATTGAGAAAGAAATAGCAATGAGACACTTTCAAACCAAATTGGTAGGACAGGTTCAATAACTAACACATTGTATACATTCTTCCTAGTGCTTAAATGCTGTACAACATACGGACTTGATATCCTATTTACAAACACCATTAGAGCAAATCTGTCTATTCACTAAGAGAATGTAACTATCTATCCTAAACACTTTGAATACACAGATACAAAAGGGACATTCATCTATATCCCCTTTTTTGTTAAGTTCCATCATTTAAATATTGTAGGTGTGTAAACTCAGAAAAATATTCTAAAACAGTTCAGTAACCCATAATAGTATTGGGTCTTCCGCATCACTGGCAATGTCAGAAATTGTTGACCTGAGTCCCCGACAGTTCAACATAACACCATGGCTTTACTTCTTATAATTCATTTTTATACTTTTCTGATGGATGGTTAAGACCAAGG
>NW_004525288.1:0-2235 GCF_000260255.1 Octodon degus
CACATGGACAGACAGACCATCCATTAAAGAAACAAAGGGGCGGGGGAGATGGCTCAGTGGAATAAACACTTCCTTGGCAAGCTCAAGGGCCTGAGTTCAGTGCCTGGTTCCACCAAAAATAAAAATAAAAAAATAAAGAAACAAAAGTAGTGATTAACAGGACTCTAAAGGAGAAGGTATTGGGCCCTGGTGGCATTCTGAGTGAATTCAACCAAATTTTTTTTTCAACCAAATGTTTAACGAAAAAATGACTTTTTTCACAGCTTTCTTGGGGCTGTAGCAGCACTGAAGGTTGTCACAGCTCATAATTAAAGGTGTTTCCATATGTTTGTACACTTTTAATTTGTATGCATTGCTGTTTATCTTACATATTTAAAAGATAGTTTCGTCCCGCTCTACCCTCTCTAGCCAGATGTGTAACACATCCCAGAGCTAAAAAAGAACAAGCAACACTCACTTTCCACTTACTTGCGTTCATTGTTGGTGCTGCTTTCACTTCCTCCTACTGAATGCTGGAAGACACAGCACGGACCGTGGGGCCCAGGGGCACTCAGATGGCTCAGAACAGAGCTGGCCCCCAACTACATGGGCAGGAACAAGTTTGCTAACAGACAGGAGTTTGATTTGAATTTTAATTTTTCTAAAAAGACCTTTTTGGGGACAGGATTGTTTGTCAGAGCAGGGACAAGGGCCACATGGGGAGTCAGAGGTCACAGGGCATCCTTCTATCCTGCAGCAGAGCCTCAGAAGGGACCAGAGGGCAGCACCAGTGTGGCCTCACCAGTACAAGGAGAGACAAAGACAACGTGAGTTAGGCTGGCCCTGCTTCCCCTCCTGCAATAAAAATCAGCTTTCCACATTTTTTATTTATTTGTCATTTCATCCTATCCTGGGGCAGAGGCTGGGTAGACTATAACAAGTGTGAACACTGACCCTACTGTCATGGTTTAGGGTTCTGCAAGGGAAAAGATGTAATACAAGACACAGTTTATAATATTATTTTATAAAGAATCACCCAGGAGTGGGGCCAGGGTCCACCGGGTCCTCCTTTGACCCAGAACCCAACTCGGCATGTAAGCGAGACTGCCCAGCACCCACTGGACCTTCATTTGAGCCAGTGCCCAGGCCTGGTATGTGAGTGGAACTTTCTCCATCAGACAGGCCAGGTGTGGAATCCTGTGGCAGAACTCCCTGCAGGGAGGCTAGAGGCAAGACCCACACAGATGATCCAGGAACAGAACATCTTGTCAGAGTGGCATAGTGGGTTCATTTACAAGGGCTGCTGCAGGAAGAAATGGAGCACAGCACCCAGACCCAAGCCACACCCACCTGAACAAGTTTGAACTTGGTAGATGCAGATGTGGTGCTAAAGTAGTAACTGTACCAAAGCTCTACACCAAAGGTCAGAAGACAGTGCTATACAAAATGACAAAGAGAAGGAGCAAAATGCATTCTCAGGCCCTGAGCCCACTCAGAACAAAAGCAGAAAACAATAGCATAGAAGAAATTGGAAAGCACACACCTGGAATCTCTGAAATAATAGCATCTGAAGTAAAGAAACAACTGCAGAAAGGTATAGAGGAAATCAGATCAGAAATAATTTCTGAAGTAAAAAAAGAAATAACTCTAATGAAAGGCCCCGGAAGTACTTCTAAAGAAGACACTGATTTTAAAAAATAGAGGAGAGTAGAAAAATGATGGAATCTTTGAACAAGCAATAAAGGAAAGAAATAGAATGCACCAAGCAGATTCAAAGTGATATACAGGAAATTAAAACCTCAATTACAAGCTGGCAAAACTGAATGAAAGGGAAAATAGACTTTCAGACCTTAAAGACACCATTGCATCTAGTGAAAAAGTAAGAATAGATCTCTTCAAACAACCAGGATGCAGGAAAAAAATAATTCAACTTCTGCAAGATGATGCAAAGATGAACAACATAAGACTAATAGGCACCAATGAGAAAGGAGTCAATACAATTGATATAAAAACAATATGGGCAGAAGTAATAGCAGAAAGCTTCCCAAATACAGGGAAACAATCTGATAGGTAACCAAAGCATATAGAACTCCAAATAGCATCAACCCAGTTAAAACCACACCCAGACATATAATAATCAAGATTCCAGAAATTCAGCACAGGAACAGTTTACTAAAAGCTGCTAGAGAAACAAAACAGATCACATTTAAAGGAAAACCCATCAGAATAATGGCAGATTTCTCTTCACAAACCATC
>NW_004525288.1:40018-41039 GCF_000260255.1 Octodon degus
TAAAGATAACTGCATCTTTTTATCCATTCCTTAGTTGATGGGCATCTGGGTTGTTTCCAAGATTTAGCTGTGAAAAATTGCACAGCTATAAACATAGGTGCACATAAATCAGTGTGGTATGATGTTTTCAGTTATTAGGAAAAATATATAGGAGGGGAATACCTGGATTGAATGGGACCTCTCATCATAGTTTTTTAAGGAATTTCTGCGCTGATTTCCATAGTGATTGTGCCAGGCTGCACTCCCACCAACAGTGGAGAAGCGTTTCTTTTTCATCAGAATACTGGCCAGTATTTATTATTGGTTGACTTCTTAATGATAACCATTCTTTGTGGGGTAAGATGGAGTCTCCATATTGTTTCAATTTGCATCTCTTAGATGACCAATAATGTTGAACATTTTTTCATATATTGATTTGCCAGTTGTATCTCTTCCTTTGTGAAATGTATATTCATCTCAGATGCCCATTTTTGGATTGGTTCTTTGAATTTGGGGATTCTTCGGGGTTTTGTTTTTTTTTTTTTTTAATTCTTTTATGTTCCAGATAGAAGTCCTTTGTCTGAGGGACAGTCGGCTATTGTTTTTCACAATTTAAGGGTTTTCTTTTTACTCTGTTGATGATTTCTTTTGACATGCAGAAGCTTTTCAAGATAATAATATCCAAATTGTTGGTTCTTTGAAATATTTTCCATACAGCTAGGTTTTTGTTCATGAACTCTCTACCTACCCCTTTAAGATTTCTACTTACTTTCTCCTTCACCAGATTTAGTGTTTCTGTTTTAATATTTAAATCTTTGATCCATTTTGATGATAGTTTTGCGCATGGTGATAAACATGGGTCTAATTTTAGCCTTTGGCATGTGAAAAGCCAATTTTTCCAGCATCATTTATTAAAGAGGCTATCTTGCTTCCAGTGAATATGTTTGGCCCCTTTGTCAAAGATAAAGTGGCTGAGCGTGTTTGTAGTTGTGTCTGCATCTTCTAATCTGTTCCATTGGTCCTCAGGTTTGGGTTTTTTTTT
>NW_004525289.1:0-7491 GCF_000260255.1 Octodon degus
GGACCTGGGCTAGGACTCTGTAACTGCTTCTAAAGAAGACATTCAGAAAAAATAGAGTAGACTAGAAAATGATGGATTCCTTGAATGAGCAATACAGGAAAGAAATAGATCGCATGAAGCAGAGTCAAAGAGATATAGAGGAAATTAAAATCTCATTCACAAGCTTGCAAAACCGTTTAAATGAAAGTGAAGACAGTTTCAGATCCTGAAGATGCTGGTGCACCTAGTGAAAAGGTAAGAATGGATCTCTTAAAAACAACAGGATGCAGGAAAGAATAATCCATCACCTGCAAGATGATGCAAAGATGAACAATGTGAGACAAATAGGCATTAATGGGAATGAAGGAGTCAATACACATGACAGTAAAAAATACGGGCAGAAGTAATAGCCGAAAACTTCCCAAATATGAGGAAACAAACTGACATTCAGGTCAGCGAAGCATACAGAATGCGCAGTAACATCAACCCAATGAAAAACACTACGAGACATATAATAAATGGTCAAGATCCCAGAAATTCAGCACGAAAATAATATACTGAAAGCTGCTAGAGAAAAGAAGCAGATCACATTCAAAGGAAAGCCCATCAGAATTACGGCCGACTTCTCTTCATAAACCATGAAGGGAAGAAGATCATGGAGCAGAATACTTCAAATCCTCTATGAAAACAAATTACAGCCCAGACTACTATACCCTGTAAAACACTCTTTCAAGGCTAATGGAGAAGGGAAATACTTTCATGACAAAGAACAGTTAAAGAATTTCATGATGACAAAGCACACATTACACAGGATAATGAAAGATGTTCTAGAGAGGAACCAAAATGATCAGAGCACCACGAATGAGATCAAAAGCCACCAACTAAGTAGGGCAAGCAATTAAAAATAGGAGAAAAAGGAGTAAACGACAATAGGTAAATAATATGACAACAGTAAGTCAACAAAAACAGGTAAATAACATGTCAAACGTAGGTCAATACATCTCAATTCTAACCATCAATGTAATTGGATTCAAATCACTGATTAAGAGAAATAGACCAGCACAGTGAATTAGGAAACAAAATCCAACAATATGCTGTACACAAGAAAGAGATTTAACTCATAAAGACATTCATAGGCTGAAAATCAAAGGATGAACACAATACTACATGCCACACCACCTCAGAAAAAAGCAAGGGCAGAAATCCTCTTCTCATACGGTCTCAACTTCAAACCAACAATGATCAAGTGAAATAAAGAAGGCCACTATATACTGGTTAGGGGAAAAATTCAAGAGGAAGAGGTAACACTCATAAATATGTACGCACCAAAAACAGGAGCACACAACTATATACAGCAAATCTTAATGGACATGAAAAATCTAATATATCCAATATCACAGTTTTAACAGCAGAACTGAACACCCCCTTACCTCCAAAAGATAGGTGAACCAGACAAAAATTTAACAAAGAAATAACAGAACTGAATCAGAGCATGAAACAAATGGACTTGATGGACAAATACAGAGTGTTCCAACCAAACACAGCTGAACACACATTTTTCTCAGCTGCACATGGGTTATTTTCAAACATAGATGACAAAGGGATCCATAGGTCATGCGTAAGTATATGCAAGAAAACAGAAATTATCCCATGCATATTATCTGACCACAGTGCAATGAAACTGAAACAGGAAATAACTGACAAAATAAACCAGAAAAAAACCTTAAATTCATAAAAGTTAAATGAAACACTACTCAGTAAAAAATGGGTACCTGATGAAATTAAACAAGAAATTCAACAATATATACAATTTAATGAAAATCGAAGAAAAATTTATCAGAATTTATGGGCTATGATGAAACCAGTTCTCAGAAGGAAATTCATAGCTGTAAACCCACACATTACTAAAACAGAACGGGAACAAATAAATACCCTAATACTGCACCTTCAACAACTAGAAAAGGACGAGGAAACCAAGCCCAGAGCCTAAAGACAGGAGGAAATCATTAAGATTAGAGCAGAAATTAATTCAATTGAGATGAAGAAAACAATTCAAAGAATTAAAAAAGCAAAAACTTCGTTTTCAAAAGATTAAATAAAATCGATAAGCCCCTAGCTAACCTCATCAAACAGAGGAAAGAACCAATACAAATAGAAGGAATAAGGAATGAAAAGGGTGTAATTACCACAGCTTCAGCGAAATTTAGAAGATAATCTATAGCTACTATGAGAACCTTTACTTTCACAGAATAGAAGACACAGAAGAAATGGACAGATTCTTAGAAAGGTACAAATTACCACAACTGAATCGACAAGATATAACCACTCTCAATAGCCCAATAACAGCCAATGAAATATGAGATGTAATTAAAAACCTACAGACAAAAAGTCCAGGTACGGATGGATTCACAGCTCAATTTTACAAGACATTTACAGAAGTTGCAGTCCCTATACTGCTCAAAACCTTCCATATAGTTGAAAAGGAAGCAACCTCCCAATATCATTCCTAGAGGCAAGTATTATACTGATACCAAAACCAGGGAAAGGTGCAACTAAAAAAGAGAACTACAGGCCTATCTCCCTCATGAACATAGATGCCAAAATCCTCAATTAAATACTAGCAAATAGAATACAGCCAATCATTAAGAAGATCATACACCATGACCAGGTAGGATTCATCCCAGGGATGCAAGGATGGTTCCATATTCGAAAATCTATCAATGTAATACACTATGTCAATAGAGCGAAAATTAAAAACCACATGATCATCTCCATGGACGCAGAAAAGGCTTTTGACAAAGTCCAACACTCATTCATGTTCAAAGTCCTACAGAAAATTGGAATAGATGGCCTCTACTTCAATCTCGTAAAAGCCATTTATGAAAACCCAACAGATAACATAATCCTAAATGGGGAAAAACTGAAATCTTTTACTCTTAGATTATCTACAAGACAAGGTTATCCTCTATCAATAATCCTATTCAACATAGTTCTGGAATCATTAGCCACAGCCATTAGACAAGAGGAAAAAAAAATAAAAGAAATAAGAATAGGCAAAGAAGAAGTTAAATTATCTTATTTGCAGATGACATGATACTTTACTTGTAAAACACAAAAAACTCCAAGAAGCTACTAGAATTAACACAGAAATTCAGTAGCATAGCAGGTCATAAAGTCAATACACAAAAGTCAACAGCATTCCTCTACACAGACAACAAACACATTGACAGGGAAATTATAGAAACATTACATTTTACAAGGAAAAGGAAATACCTTGGAATTCATCTAACTAAAGAAGACAAAAAACTTTTTGAGGAAAATTATAGTAGTCTGAAAAGAGAGACTGTAGAGGATTTCAGAAAATGGAAACATATTCCCTGCTCCTGGATAGGAAGAACCAACATTATGAAGATGGTGATACTCCCAAAATTGCTGTACAGATTTAATGCAATCCCTATAAGACTACCACCAACATACCTCACAGACCTAGGGACATCATTCCTAAAATTTATCTGAAACCAGATAAATTTATCTAGGTCTAGAAAAGACCTAGAATACCAAAGGCAATCGAGCGCAATAAAGACAAGGCAAGAGAAATGACCATTCCTGACTTGAAATTACACTACAAGGCTTCTGTGATAAAATCAGCACTGTACTGGCAACAAAATAGACCTGAGGATCAATGGAATAGATTAGAAGATGCTGAAGCCCCTACAAACACACTCAGCCACATTATCTTTGACAAAAAGGCCGAACATACTTTCTGGAAGAGAGATAGTCTCTTTAACAAATGGTGCTGGAAAAACTGGTTCTCTACATGCCGAAAACTCAAAATTGACCCAGGTATATCACAATGCACTAAGCTAAAGTCAAAATGGATTAAAGATCTAAACGTTAAAGCAGAGACACTAAATCTCCTGGAAGAGAAAGTAGGGGGAACTTTTGAAGACATAGGGGTAGGCAAAGAGTTCATGGACAGAAATCAATTCGCACGGGAAACAGTTGAAAGAATTAACAACTGGGACCTGCTCTTACCTAGAAGTTTTTTCAAGTCAAAAGAAATTACCAAAAAACTGAAAAGGCAACCCACAATTTTAGAAAAAATCATGGTAAATAAGTGCACAGACAAAGGTGTGCGCTCTGCAATCTATAAAGAACTGAAAAACACTAGGGCCCCAAAATTTAAAGACCCAAACCAGAAATGGGCATCTGAGATGAACACAAACTTCTCAGAGGAAGAAATTAAAGAAGCGAATAAATATATGAAAAAATGCTCCACATCACTAGTCATTCTTGAAATTCTAATTAAAATCACATTGAAATATTATCTCACTCCAGAAAGAATGGCTATCATAAAGACATCACTCAATGGCAAATGTTGGAGAGGCTGTGGGGAAAAAGGAACACTTCTCCACTGCTGGTGGGAATGTAGATTGGCGCAACCATTATAGAAATCAGTATGGAGACGCCTTAGAAAAATTTGACTGCAAATCTGATTTAAAACAGCTATTCCTCTACTGGAATTTTTTCCAGAGAATCTGAAAACGTCATATCATAGTGATATATGTATGTCTATGTTTATAGCAGCACAATTTGTGATAGCCAAATCTTGGAAACAACCAAGATGCCCATCACCTGAGGAATGGCTGAAAAAGATGTGGTATTTTTACACAATGGAAAGTTATACAGCTATTAAGATTGATAAACTCAAAGTCTTTATATTGAAGTGGATGTCACTTGAACATATACTTATAAGTGAAATAAACCGTACACACATGTGTAAGTATCATATAGTCTCCCTAGCATAAGAACTCAAAAGAAGAAATACAAATAGAAAGGTATAATATAAGAAAAAGAACGTAGGATCTCAAGGACTAACTAATCAAGAGAGGGAAAGAAGAAGAGCTAGGAAACATGAGTACATCAAGCCATAGTTATATCTAGAAGATGGGCAAGGCAATGATCCTGAGAATCGTCAGAAGATTTTTTTATCTAGTAGAAAATTGAAAAGATTCTCACCCTGAATAACTATATATACTGATACTTGCGAGCTGAGCTACTGCACTGCAGATGGTAATTTGTAATAGTACTTTCATGCTTGGAATGCCTGTCATTCTGGTCTTCTGAATATGGGCTCCTTGTCATGACATGTCAGTTGCTGCTATGATGTCTCTGGGGTCTGTGGTTGTTCAAGAAGAAAGGATGGTGAATGAAAGCAAGAGACAGGAAAAGGAATATTGTGGGACTGTCCTGCTTCAAGGTTGTATATGGTGAGATTTTTGGACTTATGTGTAAACATAAGAAGTATATGATTCTTTATGTCTATTTTTAAAATGTATTCTAATTTTAAATGCTTTTTATCATATTCTATAGGGACTGAAAGTTCAACGTATCAATACTTGATGAAAAGTACCTGTTCCATATTATGCCTAAGATGTTTGATATGCAGACTGATAGTGAGGTTAAGCTTAACAGCCTAAGTTGTATGGTAATAACAACAACCTTGTCTTCTGGATAGTTAACAACCTAAGTTTGCAGACCAAAATTAGAGAGAAAGGAGGGCTTCAAGGAAAGCCAACATTTTGGTCCTAGCTTATAAGGTCAATTAAGACTCAAGACATATGAGAACTTGTAATGTAACATCATAAAACTCGGCAGTGTCCCAAATTTTCTGATCAAGGAGATTATGGGGCCAAAGAGGAAAGTGATGATGTAGAATGTGCCTAAGGAGAGTCACATGAAGAGAAAACATTCTCTCAGGCTTTCACAGAGAGCGCATTGACCAAGCAATCCCGTGACCCATCCACATGGCTGACACTGACAAAGGTTTTACTATCTGAGGTACAGGATCTCAGGATAAATCCTGAGGGTATTCACTGACCTTATCAGACCAAAAAGCTACAACTCTTGTTGCATTGGTCCTGCTTTACCTTGGTCTTGGCCATCTAGTAGAAAAGTATAAAAACAAAATATAAGAAGTAAAGTCATTTTGTTATATAGAGCTGTGGGGGACTCAGGTCAACAGTTTCTGACATTACAAGTCAAGCAAAAGACC
Organism: Octodon degus; assembly: GCF_000260255.1. Lineage (NCBI taxonomy): Eukaryota > Metazoa > Chordata > Mammalia > Rodentia > Octodontidae > Octodon > Octodon degus. The sequence continues at coordinate 6,035 of NW_004525289.1, forward strand.
AAATATTATTGTGATCTACTGGACTCATTTAGAATATTTTGCTGAGTTTACACACCTATAATATTCAAAAGCAGAACTTAATAAAAAAAAAACGGGTATACAGACTATTTTATCTCTGTATTAAAAGTGATGTGGATAGATATATAGTTACATTCTCTTAATGAATAGAATGATTTGTTCTAATGGTGTTTGCAAATAGGATATCAAGTCCACATCTTGTAGAGCAATTAACCACTAGGAAGAATTATGCAGTGTGTTAATTATTGAAACTGTCCTACCGATTTGATTTGAAACTGTCTCATTGCTATTTGTTTATCAATAAAATTATGGGAAATAAATAAATAAATAAATAAAAATTGAAAAAAAAACAAAATAGGATAGATATACAGCTACATTCTCTGAATTCAATGAATAGAAAGATTTGTTCTAATAATGTCTGTGTACAGAATATCATGTCTGCATTGTGTACAATGAATAACCACTAAGACAACAATAGTCAATGCATTAATTAATGAAAGTGTCCTACTGACTGGTTTTGAAACTGTCTCATTGCCATTTGTTTCTCAATAAAGCTATTTTTTTAAAAATTTACAAAAAATAATCTACTATTGCACACTATCACCACAAACATGAAAAAATACAAATAAAATTTAAAGGAGTGGCTATCGTTGAAAAAGTTAATTCTAATTTCAGTGAAAACTGAACAAGTACATTTATATGAGAAAATCCGGAAAGATGAAATTATAGCTAGACTCACTAGCAAATCTGGCATTAGAAGAAATATGGAAAAATAAATAAACAGGAAAATGTTTTTAGAAGCAGGCTCCAATATAAAGACAAATTAAATATACAAAAATTTGTCATTGTAGGTCAGTGATGAATGTGTTCACTACTCAATTAAAAATTCTGAGACACTGCAATGACTATGTGGGAACACACACACACACGCAAAGTGGTTTCTAACTTATTCCAAAATAAACTCTAGATGATTCAAAGGTTTAATGATATAGTTAAGATTAAAAAAAAATATGTTGAGCAGCTTTTCATTATTAGAATGAGAAAAATCAAGTTAAAGAAGAAATGCATATCTGCTCATGGCTTCAGAAGTTTCAGCCATTGTCAGCCTGTTGATTTGCATCTGTTATAGCAGAGTATCCAAGCCGGCATGAGAGACCAAGGAAGTGTGGCCAACTTTTGGCAGCCCAGAAGCTGAGAGAAAGGAGTCTTCTTGTCTCTTCAATGAAATGTCCTCAATGACCTAACTTCCTGCCATTAGGACCTACCTAGTCTCTCCACTTCAAAATAGAGCCACTGAACGTGGGCCAAGTATCTAACGCCTGACTCATTCTCTGGGAGAGCTTCTTCATAACATAGCAGAACTTCTACACTGTACTTCCCTCCTGTAAAGTGCCTATCTCTACTACCTCTTGTCAATTGTTACATATTCAGATTTCAGT
>NW_004525289.1:8351-8851 GCF_000260255.1 Octodon degus
CAAGAAGAAGGGGATGGTGAATGAAATCAAGAGACAGGAAAAGGAATATTGTGGGACTGTCCTGCTTCAAGGTTGTATATGGTGAGATTTTTGGATATGTGTAAACATATGAAGTATATAATCCTTTATGCCTATTTTTGAAATATATTCTAATTTTTAAATGTTTTTATCATATTTTGTAGGAACTGAAAGTTCAACATATCAATACTTGATGAAAAATACCTGTTCCATATTATGGCTAAGATGTTTGATATGCAGACAGATAGTGAGGTTAAGCATAAAAGCCTAAGTTGTATGGTAATAACAACAAGTTTGTCTTCTGGATAGTTAACAACCTAAGTTTGCAGACCAAAATTAGAGAGAAAGGAGGGCTGCAAGGAAAGCCAAAATTTTGGCCCTAGCTTGTAAGGTGAATTAAGACTCAGGACATATGGGAACTTGTACTGTAACATCATGTACCTCGGCAGTGTCCCAAATTTTCTGATCAAGGAGATTATGGG
>NW_004525289.1:11315-12384 GCF_000260255.1 Octodon degus
AATTTGATTTGCAACTGTCTCATTGCTATTTGTTTATCAATAAAATTATGGGGGAAAATGCACAAATAATGCACTAAAGAATTACCAACTGGGACCTCCACTTCTTGAGAGGATTTTTCATATCAAAAGAAATTATCAAGAGAGTGAAAAGACAACACACAAATTGAAAAAAAAAAACTTAGCTAATAAGCCTTCAGACAAAAGTCTGTTATCTAGAATTTATGCAGAAGTAAAAATCATTAGGGCCCTAAAAATTAAAGACCCAATCCAGAAATGGGCATCCAAGATGGACACACACTTCTCAAAGGACAAAATTAAAGAAGAAAATAAATATATGAAAAAATGCTCCACACCACTAGCCATTGATGAAATGCAAATTAAAACAACACTGAGATAACATCTCACCCCAGAAAGAATGACTATCATAAAGAAATCAACCAAAAACAAATGTGGGAGAGGCTGTGGGGGAAAAGGAACCATTCTCCACTGAAGATTGGAATGTAGAATGGTGCAAACATTATGGAAATCAGTGTAAAAACTTCTGAAAACTAGGACAGAAAAACCCACTCAAACCAACCATGCCGTCGTGGGAATTTTCCCAGAGGAATTGAAGTGTCATATCTTAGGGATATATGTGTGCTTATGCTTGTATCACCACAAATTTCTGATGCCCAAACAGAAACAAACAAAATGCCCATCACCTGAAGAATGAATTAAATGATGTGGTTTTTCTATACAATGAAGTATTACTCAGATATACAGAATGATAAACTCGAAACCTTTATATTTAAGTGGATTCCACTTAAAAATGCACTCATAAATTTAATAAACATGATGAACATGTGTAAATATCATATAGCCTCCCTAGATGAGAACACAAAATAAAAAATAAAAATAGAAAGATAGAGGTCGGGGACATAGCGTAGTAGAGTAAGACCTTGCCTGGAAGGCTCAAGGGCCTGAATTCAATCCCTGGTTCTGCAAAATAAAAAGAAGAAGAAGAAGAAGAAGAAGAAGAAGAAGAAGAAGAAGAAGAAGAAGAAGAAGAAGAAGAAGAAGAAGAAGAAGA
>NW_004525289.1:12753-13599 GCF_000260255.1 Octodon degus
AGAGAAGCAGAAGGAGGAGGAGGAGGAGGAGGAGGAGGAGGAGAAGGAGAAGGAGGAGAAGGAGAAGGAGGAGAAGGAGAAGGAGGAGAAGGAGAAGAACAACAACAACAAAAACAACAAAAACAAGAAAAACAAGAAGAAGAACAACAACAAGAAGAAGAATACAGGACTGGGTGAAACCCTGCAGCTGCAGTCCCTGTAGAGAGTGTAGGGGGCAGGACCACACAGCTAGTCCAGGAACAGAACATTTTGCCAGAGGGGCACAATTCACCTCCAAGGCAGCAACAGGAAAGAGCTGAGCACAACAGCCAGACCAAGCTAGGCACAACTGAAAAAATCCAAACTTTGTACATCTGCATCTGAACTTCATTAGGTGCTAAGGTTATAACTGCAACAAAAATCTACAACAAAGGTCAGAAGACAATGCTACACAAAATGAAGAGAAGGAACAAAATGCAATCTCAGAACCCAAACCCACCCTGTACAGAGAACACTAGCACAGAACAAGTTGGGAATCACACAGCTGAAAGAAAAGAATCAACAGCTTCTCAAATAAAGAAATAACAGCACAAATGCATACAGGAACTCACATTGGAAATAAAAAAAGAAACTTCTTACTTAATAATATCTGCACTACAGAATAAAATGCAGAAACATAAGGAGGAAACCCAATGCCCACCTAGATCAAGTGCAGAGGACACTAGCTCGGCACAAATGTATGAATTAATACAGTCAATAGTAAATAACCAACAGCAGAAAGTTATACAGGAACTCAGAGCAGAATTATTTTCGGAAATAAAAACAGGATTCTCAAAATTCATAGCATTGAAGTAAAGAATCAAATAC
>NW_004525289.1:15113-26619 GCF_000260255.1 Octodon degus
GAAAAGACCTAGAATAGCAAAGGCAATTCTGGGCAATAAAGACAAGGCAGGAAGCATTACAATTCCTGACTTGAAATTATACTACAAGGCTACTGTGATAAAATCAGCATTGTACTAGCAACAAAATAGACCTGAGGATCAATGGAATAGATTAGAAGACGCTGAAGCCCCTCCGAACACACTCAGCCACCTTATCTTTGACAAAGGGGCCAAACATAGTCACTGGAAGAAAGATAGCCTCTAACAAATGGTGCTGGAAAAACTGGCTTTCTACATGCCGAAAACTCAAACTTGACCCATGTCTATCATCATGCACCCAAACTAAAGTCAAAATGGATAAAATTTCTAAACATCAAGTCAGAGACACTAACTCTCCTGGAAGAGAAAATGGGAGGAACACTTGAAGATTATAAATTCTTTTACTGCAGTGTTTATTTTATTTCAGATTGGGTTTCCTCCCTTTGTTTCTGTATTTGATTCTTTACTTCAATGCTATGAGTTTTGAGAATTCTTTTTTTATTTCAGAAAATAATTCTGCTCTGAGTTCCTGTATAACTTTCTGCTGTTGGTTATTTACTATCGACTGTATTAATTCATACATTTGTGCAGAGCTAGTGTCCTCTGCACTTGATCTGGGTGGGCATTGGGTTTAATCCTTATGTTTCTGCATTTGATTCTGTAGTGCAGATGTTATGAATTAAGGGATTTCTTCTAATCTATTCCATTGATCCTCAAGTCTAACTTGTTGCCAGTACCATGCTGATTTTATCACAGTAGCCTTGTAATATAATTTCAAATCAGGAATTGTAATGCCTCCTACCTTGTCTTTATTGCCCAGAATGCCTTTGCTATTCTAGGTCTTTTTTGGTTGCAGATAAATTTTAGGAATGATTTCTCTAGGTCTGTGAGGTACGTCAGTGGTAGTCTGATAGGCATTGCATTAAATCTGTACAGCAATTTTGGGAGTATGACCATCTTCACAATGTTGGTTCTTTCTGTCCAGGAGCATGGAATATCTTTCAATTTTATGAAATCCTCTACGATCTCTTTTTGAAGATTACTGTAATTTTCCTCTGAAAGATCTTAGACTTCTTTAGCTATATTAATTCCAAGGCATTTCATTTTCCTCAGTGCTACTGAAAAAGGTTTTATTTTTATAATTTCCTTCTCACTGTGTGTTGTCTGTGTAGAGGAATGGTACTGAGTTTTGGGTATTGACTTAAAAACCTCCTATGCTACTGAATTTCTGTATTAATTCTAGTAGCTTCTTGGTGGAGTTTTTTGTTTCTTCCAAGTAAAGTATCATGTCATCTTCAAATAAAAATAATTTATCTTCTTCTTTTCCAATTCTTATTCCTTTCATTTCTTTCTCTTGCCTAATGGCTGTAGCTAATGATTCAAGAACTATATTGAATAGAAGTGGCGATAGAGAACATCCTTGTCTTGTAGCGGTAGGCAAAGGGCTCATGGACAGATATCAAATTGCACGGGAAACAGTTCAAAGAATTAACAACTGGGACATGTTCTTACTGAGAAGTTTTTTCGCCTCAAAAGAAATTATCAACAAAGTGTAAAGGCAAACCACAAATTTGGAAAAACTCATGACAAATGAGTACTCAGACAAAGGTCTGCTCTTTAGAATTTATAAAGAACTAAAAAACACTAGGGCCCCAAAATTTAAAGACCCAATCTAGAAATGGGCCTCCGAGATGAACACATGCTTCTCAGAGGAAGAAATTAAAGAAGCGAATAAATATATGAAAAAATGCTCCACATCACTAGCCATCCACGAAATGCAAATTAAAACCACATTGAGATATCATCTCACCACTGAAAGAATGGCTATCATAAAGAAATCACCCAACAACAAATGTTGGAGAGGCTGTGGGGAAAAAGGAACCCTTCTCCACTGCTGGTGGGAGTGTAGACTGGTGCAACCGTTATGGAAATCAGTGTGGAGACTCCTTAGAAAAGTTGGTCTGGAAATCCCCTTTAAACCAGCTATTCCTCTACTGGGAATTTTTCCAGAGGATCTGAAAACATCTTATCATAGGGATATATGTGTTCCTATGTTTATAGCAGCACAATTTGTGATAGCCAAATCTTGGAAAAAACCAAGATGCCCATAACCTGAGGAATGGTTGAAAAACATGTGGTATTTTTACACTATTGGGTATTTTTCAGCTATTAAGAATGATAAACTGCAAGCCTTTATATTGAAGTGGATGCCACTTGAACATATACTCATAAATGAAATAAACCTGACACATATGTGTAAATATCATATAGTCTCCCTAGTATAAGAACTCAAAAGAAGAAATACAAATAGAAAGGTATAATACAAGTAAAAGGAAAGCTGGATCTCAAGGACTAACTAATCAAGAGAGGGAAAGGAGAAGAGCTGGGAAACATGAATAAGTCAAGCCATACAGTTATATCTAGAAGATGGGCGAGGCAATGATCCTGAGAATCTTCAGAAGATTTTTTTATCTAGCAGTAAATTAGAAAGTTTCTCACCCTGACGAACTGTATATACTGATACCTGCGAACTAAGCTACTGCACTGCAGATGGTAATGTGTAATAGTAGTTTCATGCTTGGAGTGCCTATAATTCTGGTCTTCTAAATATGAGCTGCTTGTCATGACATGCCAGTTGCTGCTATGATGTCTCTAGGGTAGGTGGTTGTTCAAGAAGAAGGGGGTGGTGAATGAAAGCAAGAGACAGGAAAAGGAATATTGTGGGACTGTCCTGCTTCAGGGTTGTATATGGTGAGATGTTTGGACTTATGTGTAAACATAAGAAGTATATAATTCTTTACTCCTATTTTTACAATATATTCTAATTTTTAAATGTTTTTTATCATATTGTGTAGGGGCTTAAAGTTCAACATACCAATACTTGATGCAAATGTGTACTACTAGGGTCATGCTTTGAATGCCTGTCATTCTGGTCTTCTAAATTCATACTGTATGTAAGGTTATATCAATTACTACTATATTGTCTCACATCGAAATGTGTGTTTAAAAATGAGTAATACATGAAAACAACAAACAAGTAAAGAAATGTCATAGGACTGTCGTGCTCCAAAATTTCTCTGTAAAAATGTTTATTACTATTTTTTAATATTTTCATTTTTTATTCTTTTTTTTCTTCACATCCTGTAGGGATTTAAAGTTTAACATATCAATGCTTAATGGAAAACACCTGTTCCATGTTAGATCTAAGGTGTTTGATATTCAGACAGATAATGAGGTTAAGCTCAACTGCCTATATTATACGGTAATAATGTCACTAAGCTTTTCAATCTAGGGGTTAATAACTTAAGTTTGCAGACCACAAACTAGAGAAAAAGAAGGGCTGCAAGGATAGCCAACATTGTGGCCCTGGCCTTTAGATTTCAGTGAGGACTCAGAATATGAGTCAATCTGCACTGTACAATTCTGTATCTCAGGGATTTCTGATCAAGATAATTATGGAGCCACAGAGGAAAGTGATCAACAGTGTACAGTGTGCCTAAGAAGCGTCACATGGAGAGAAAACATTCTCTCAGGCTTTCACAGTGAGCAAATTGGTCAGGCAATGGCCATAACTCATCCACATGGCTAACACTGACAAAGGATCTACAAACCTCGATACAGAGTTGCAGGGTAAATCCTGAGGGTATTTGAATGACCTTGTCAGATACAAAAGTTACATTTCTTGTTATATATGTCTTGTTTTATCTTGGTCTTAATCATCCAGCAGAAAAGTATAAAAATGAGGTATAAAAAATAAAGCCATATGAATATTCTGAGCTGTAAAAGGCTCAAGTCAACAACTCTGAAAATTTCCACGTGGGCTGATAAATCACTACTGTTATGGACTATTGGACTATATTGGGTTATTTTGCTAAATTCAAGTACCTACAATCTTTGGGCTGACATCAAGTATGAAAAGGTCCTTTAAAGACTTCTCCAAATACAGCTTCTCTAACATTAATGGAACTCTCATCTCTGACAAAATAAAACAAAAAAAAAGTGATATAAATAAAGGATCATTTTGTTGTGGAAAAATACATATATGTATATACAAGGTAATTAGGATAGATATAGGGGTCCTGGGCCTAGCTCAGTCCTTTAAGTGGCTACTTCCACAAAGCTGTCAGCCTCAGGTGGCTGGAGTTCGAACCTCACAACTCTCCCGCTGGCCAAACGTGCCCTGAAGGCATGCGAGGAACAAAAAAAAAAAATCCTTAGGATAGATATACAGGTATTTTCTCTTAATTCAATGAGAAGAGAGATTTGTTCTAATAGTGTTTGGAAAGGATATCATATCTGAATCTTGTACTATGAATAACCACTCCAAAGACAACAATATGCAATATATTATTTATTGAAACTGTCCTACTAATTGGTTTTGAAACTGTGTCATTTCTTCTTTTTCTCAATAAAATTAATAAAAAATAAGTTAAATTAGAAAAGAAATATATGATATAAGGTGAAATAACTTCCTATACTGCTTTAAAACTAGAGTATTCATGGTAAATTGAGAAACTACAAAAAATAAACCTTTTATCTCGATATTTTTCAGATATTCTGAAGTCCTGCAAGGCTAAAAGCGAAGGGCACGTACCACAGACATTTTCCATTAGAGACTATTGAATTCTAAAGTGTTTGAGAGTAGTTTCTTGTGCTACTAGGAGATGCAACTCAGTGCAAATCACTCAGCATCTGACCTGGTGGCATAACTCAGAACAGAGCAACTCTGTGTGAGACCCTGTGACAGAATTTGGTACAGAGTGGATCCACCTGAAATTATGAGGCAGAAGTAGGCAAAGAGAAGATCAAAGTGAGACCTGGTAGTAGAACTCAGTGCAGAACACTCCAATGTGTGATTGTACAATGAAACTCGGTACACAATGACTTGGTGAATGACTTATAGAGCAAAATTCACCAATTAGATGCATGGTTGCTGCAAGTAGCTATGAATACTGTGACATTGCCCTGAGATGAGGGGATAAGGTCAACAAAATCTGAGCTAAGGCATTCTGCTAGGCACAGTGGTGTCCAAAATGGGACCTGGATCTACACAAAGAAACCCATGGAGCATAAACAGCAAGAGATAACTTAGACAAACTAATCCAAGATGAAGACTGTAGGATAAAAAACTTTAAAAAAAAAGTAACACACCACCTAAAATAAAGATTTCTCCCTGAAACAGAAAATGACAAAACAAAGGAGGAAAATGCACAGGTTCCAACACACCCAGAATAAATTCAAAAGCAACTAGCATAGAAAAAATTTAAAGTGGCACACCTGAAATCTCTGAATTACCAACTGGAGAAAAGAAACAACTCAAGAAAGGTATAGAGGAAATCATATCAGAAATAATCTCCTAGGTAGAAAAACAAAAAACAAATAGCAACTACAATGAAAAAATTACAAAATATTTCTTTTTTTTAAGGAATATCGTTTATGCATTTACAAGGTTCATGACTACAGTTATATATCCAGAGTAACAACAAAAGTTTTCAGATCCAATGTCAAATAATTGAATTTGGGCAAGCACTCTTAGTATCACTTTTATTTAATAAGTACTACATGTACATGATGCAGGTGGGGAAAAAGTTTATGGGTCCATGCATTATAGGCAAGATAGACTGGTACTTCTGTCAAACGTGCACTGAGTCAATTAGGACACTGCTCAAAGTTCCTTAGACTTAATGGTTTTCATGAGGATAAGTTTAGATGCAGAGCTGTGTACGTATCCCAAATCATCCTCTTCACTTGGTTTCCTGAGCTTTTTTGGCATTCTGTTTTAATTTTGCCTTTTCTACAAGTGGTATTAACTGCTGGTGTTCTGCTAAAGTCTTTAACAACTCCATAATGAAAGGCAGATAATTATGCTTCCTTGTGATATTTTCAATCTTGTATCTTTTTAATTTTTGTACTTCTTCTTCACTAAGCATCTGATTTTTGGCAACTTCTGACTGAATAGCACTTAACATATTATTTCCCTGATCTGTATCCATGGGCTCCTCCTCTGCAAGTTGTCTTTGCAACTCTTCTATCTTCTGTTCATATATCATTTTTCTGTCAGACACAATGGCCATTAAATTAAATCGAATTTCACCTTCACTGTACTTTTGTATCGTTTTTTCTATCACTGGTCTTACTGCACTAATCCAGTCATCTTGATTGCATGCACCCAAATCAATTGGTCCTTCTCTTAATCCACCCAATTCATACAACCTTCCATTAACAGGAACATAACTGACAAAGTGAAAAGCATCTTCTTCTTTGGCTGACGTCTTTGCATCAAATTCAAACATTTGTTGTCTGGCAAAACTGTTGTGCACTTGTCGAATCATATCTGAATTGCTCAATGCCAAACCTTTCATAGCTGCATCAAAGCTTTGTAAAAATTCTTTAAATTCTGATAATGTTTCTCCTAAATGGACATCTTGATGGGTTCAGTTCAGTAACACACTTACAATGGCTTGAGTAGAACAAGCATTATTTATTACCTATTTAGCAAAAAATATTGTATCAAGTCTGGAGTCTTGAACCACAGAGCCTGCTGGTTCTTCTCCCGGCTGCCACTTGAAAAGAAAAATTAATCCATGAACTGGCTTTAATTTTTCAAAACTCTCAGGTTCTAAACTCCATATTTCTTCTACTTGGGCACCTCGGCAACCTGCAGCGCGCCAGAGCGCAGGAAGACACTCTAGCCACCCAGGAGACGTCGAAAGTCTTCTAGGGCCTTGCAGGATTCGTAGCCCCAAAATATTTCTAAAGATACTGATAAAAACTGAGTATAGAACAATAATGAAGGGGGCCTGCCTCCTTTAAACAAAGAAGTCAGGCTCAAGATGTTCTGGTTAGATCTCAGTTTCTCACAGGAAACCATAAATGCCACCAAGGCATCTTCAGGTCGCCAAAAAAATTAAAAAATAAAAAAAATGGAAAACAAGAAAAGAACTCAGACAAACCCCATAAATAGATGAAAATTAAAGAACACGCTGCTCAGCAACCAATGGGTTACAGATTAAATTAAACAAGAAATTCAACAACATTAACAATTCAATGGAAATTCAAGCACAATATATCAGAATTTAAGGGATGCGATGAAAGCAGTTCTCAGAAGGGAAATTTATAACTGTGAATTCACACATTAGGAAAACAGAACAGGAAAAAATAAACACCCTACTGTTGCAACTCCAACATCTGTAAAAGAAAAAGTAAACCAAAACCAGAGCCAGATAGGAAGAAATCATAAAGATTAGAGCAGAGATTAATTCAGTTGAGACAAAGAAAACAGTTGGAAGAATTAACAAATCAAAAAGCTGGTTCTTTGAAATAATATATAAAATCGATAAGTCCCTGGCTAATCTAATCAAAAAGAATAATGAAAAAATTCAAATACAAGCAATAAGGAATGAAAAGAGTATAACTACCACAGACGCAGTGGAAATACAGAAGACTGTAATATTAGCTATTTTGAGAACCTTTACTCTCACACAACAGAAGACACAGAAGAAATGGATAGATTTCTAGAAAGTTACAAATTACCAAAGCTGAATCAAGAAGATATAACAACTATCGATAACCCAATAAAAGCCAATGAAATATGAAATGAAATGAAAAAATGTACCAACAAAGAAAAGTCCAGGCCCTGATGGACTCAGCTGAATTCTACAATAAATTTACTGAAGATATAATCCCTATACTCCTAAAACTCTTCACTGAAATTGAAAAGGAAGCAATCCTCCCAAAATCCTTCCTGAAAGCAAGTATTATACTGATACTAAAACCAGGGAAAGACACAACTAAAAAACAAAATGACAGGCCAATCGCCCACATGAAAGTTGTGAAAATCACCAATAAAATCCTAGCAAATAGAATACAGCAAATCACTGAGAAGATTATATACTATGACTAGGTAGGATTCTTCTGAGGGAGCAAGGATGGTTCAATATACACAAATCTAAAACTGTACAACACAATATCAAAAGATCAAAGTCTAAAACCCACATAATTATCAGTGAAAAGTAAGATTTCTACTAATAGTGTGTAGACAGCACATAATGTCTTCATCTTGTGCTATGAATGGCTAATAAAAAGAAAAATATATGGAATATAATAACTGTTGACACTCTCATACCAACCTGTTTTGAAACTTCCTCAAGGCAATTTTTCCTCAATAAAATTAAATTTAAAAACATGATCATAAAAAAGTAAATAAATAAAAAATAAAAACATGATCATCTGAATTGATGCTGAAAATGATTATCACAAAGGCAAACACTCATTTATGTTCAAAGTCCTACAGAACATCAGAATAGATGGCCTGAACCTCAATCTGATAAAATCCATCTATGACAACCCAATGGCTAGTATAATTCTAAATGGGGAAAAACTCAAATCTTTTACTCTCAGATACCGTACAAGATAAGGATGTCCTCCATCACCACTCTTATTCAATATAGTTCTGAAATCATTAGTTAGAGCCAATAGACAAGAGTGAGAAATAAACGAATAAAAATCAGTGAAGAAAAAGCTAAATTATCATTATTTGCAGATGACATGATCGTTTTCTTGGAAGATCCAAAAATCTCCACCAAGAAGCTACTAGAAATAATACACAAATTCAGTAGCATAGCAGGATACAAAGTCAATACTCAAAAGTTAATAACATTCCTCTACACAGATAACAAACACACTGAAAGGGAAATTAACTTCTAACTAACCTAACTAACTTATTTAGTTAGGTTTATTCCACGGTATTTCTTTTCCTGTGGTGCTATTATAAATGGTATTGTTTCTCTAAAGAAGTCAAAGACTTTTTCAAGGAAAATTACAGTATTCTGAAAAAGAGATCGTAGAGGATTTCAGAAAATTGAAAGATATTCCCTGCTCCTGGATAGAAAGAAACAACATTGGGAATGTGGCCATACTCCAAAAATTGCTGTACACATTTAAGCAATCCCTATAAAATTAAGACTAACATACATCCCAGACCTAGAGAAATCAGTCATAAAATTTATTTGGAACCAAAAAAGACATAGAATAACAAAGTGAATGTTGGGCAACAGAGACAAGGCAGGAGGCATTAAAATTCCTCACTTGAAATTATACTAAAAAACTACTGTGATAAAATCAGCATGGTACTGGTATTAAATAGACCTGAGGATAAATGGAATAGATGAGAAGACACAGAAACCTCTACGAACACACTCAGACATCTGATTGTGGAAAAAGGGCCAGATATGCTCACTGGAAGATAGACAGACTCTTTCACAGATGATGCTAGAAGAACTGGCTCTCAGGATGCCAAAAACTACAACTTGATTCAGGTCTATCACCACATCCTAATCTAACATCAAAAGGGATTAAAGATCTAAACTTTAAAACAGAAACACTAAATCTCCTGGATGAGAAAGAAGAGGAACTCTTAAGGACAAAGGAGTAGAAAAAAGAGTTCAAGAACAAAAATCAAATAGTAAATGTCATACTTGAAAGAATTAACAATTGGGACCTCCTTTTATTGAGAAGTTTTTGCTCATCAAAAGAAATTACCAACAAAGTGAAAAGACAACTCACAAAATTGGAAAAATTCTTGACTAATAAGTACTCAGACAAAGGTCAACTCTCTAGAATTTATAAAGAACTAAAAAACATTAAGGCCAGAAAATTTAACCACCCAATCCAGAAATGGGCATTTGAGATGAACATACACTTCTCAGAAGACGAAATTAAGGAGAGAATAAATATATTTAAAAATGCTCTACATCACTAGCCATCCATGAAATTCAAATTGCAACAGTGAGATACCATCTACCCCAGAAAGAATGCCTATCATAAATAAATCAACCAACAACAAATATTGGAGAAGCTGTGGGGAAAAAGGAACACTTCTCCACTTCTGGGGGGAATTTAGACTGGTGTAACCATTATGGAAATTAGTGTGGAGACACCTTGAAAAACTAGGACTGGAAATCCCATTCAAGCCAGCTATCCTACTGGGAATTTTCCCAGAAGAACTGAAAATGTCATATCATACTGATATATGTGTAACTATATTTATAGCAGTGCAATTTGTGATAGTCAAATCTTGGAAACACCCAAGATGCCCCTCAACTTCTCAATGGATAAAGAAGATGTGGTATTTTTATACAAACAGTATTATTCAGCTATAAAGGATGATATACTTGAAGATTTATGTTTAAGTGGATGCCACTGGAAGATATACTCATAAGTGAAATAAACCAGACCCACATGTGTAAATATCATATAGTTCCCCAAGTATAAGAACTCAAAAGAAGAAATTAAAATAGAAATGTATAACACAATTATAAGGAAAGCTAGAACTTGAGTATTAGACAGCAAAGAGAAGGCAAGGAGAAAAACTAGGAAACATGACAGGGCCAAAGCCATATATTCATATGCACAAGATGGACAAGGCAATGATCCTGAGAGACATCACCAGGTTTTTGAAACTAGTAGTTAATGGGTAGAATTCTCGCCCTGATTGTGTATGCTGACAACTCTGAACTAAGCAACTATACTGAAGACAGCAATATCTAATAATAGGGTCATGTTAGGAATGTCTGCAATTCTGGTCTTCTAAATACGTACTGCTTCTCATGACATACCAATTACTGCCATACTGTCCTTCATGTAAATGTTGGTTTAAACAAAAAGAGTGACAAATAAAAGCAAGACACATCAACAAAAAGTCACAGGAATGTCCACCTACAGTGCTGTGTAGGTTTAGATTTCTAAATTTTCGTGTAAATATATGTAATTTTTATTCCTATTTTTTAATATTTTTCCTTTTTTAATTTTTTCGTCTTAATAGTAGACTTAGTGTTTAACATTTCAATACTTGATGGTAAATGCCTGCTCCATGTTATGCCTAAAATGTTTGTTATTCAGATAGATAGTGAGGTTAAACACAATTCCATATGTTGTAGGGGAATAATAACAAGTTTCTTTTCTGAAGGGTTGATAACCTAAGTTGCAGACCAAAAATCAGGAAAATAGAAGGGCTGAAAGGACCAACATTTTGGTCCTAGTCTATCAAGGTCAGTAAAGACTCAGGACATAGAAGAAACTGTACTGCAAAATCATGGAACTCAGTTGTGCTCCAAATTTTCTAATAAAGGAGATTATGGGGCCACACAGAGAGTAAAGGTTCTCAAAGTAGCTATTGACAATCTTCTGAATTTCCACCTGGTCTGTGGTAGCTACATCATTTTCATTCCTTATTGCTTGCGTTTGAATTTTTTCTTTCCTCTCTTTGATGATTGATTAACTGGGGGCTGATCAATTTTATTTAATCTTTCAAAGAACCAGCTTTTTGATTTGTTAATTCTTTGTTTTTTTTCTACAGTTTTATTGATAAACATATAGCAATGAGACAGTTTCAAATCAAATCAGAAGTACAGTTTCAACAAATAATACACTGCATATATTCTTCTTAGTGGTTAATTGCTGTACAAGATGCGGACTTGTGATCCTATTT
>NW_004525289.1:27846-32776 GCF_000260255.1 Octodon degus
GATCATTGCCTTGCTCATCTTTTACATATAACTGCATGGCTTAACATTGTCATTGTTAATTCTTTGAACTGCTTTCTTCATCTCAACTGAATTAATTTCTGCTCAATCTTTAAGATTTCTTCCTGTCTTTGGTCTCTGTGTTTGGTTTGTTCTTCCTTTTCTAGATGCTGGAGGTGCAACATTAGGGTGTTTATTTGTTCCCGTTCTATCTTTCTACTGAGTGAGTTCACACCTATAAACTTCCCTCTGAGTACTACATTCATCGCATCCCATAAATTCGGATAAGTTGTTCTTGAATTTTCATTGAATTGTAGATATTGTTGAATTTCTTGTTTAATTTTATCTGTGACCCATTGGTTGCTGAGTGGAGTCTTTTTCAATTTTCATGTATTTATAGGGTTTTTCTGTTTTCTTATCTCGTTTGTTTCCAGTTTCATTACACTGTGGTCAGATAATATGCATGGGAGAATTTCTGTTTTCTTACATATAGTTAAGCATAACCTATGGCCAATATGTGGTCTATTTTAGAAAATGGCCCATATGCAACTGAAAAAAATATATATTCAGCTGTCCTTGGGTGTAACACTCTGTATATGTCTACCAAGTTCATTTGTTCCAAGCTCTGGTTCAGTTCTACTACTTCTTTGCTTTTTTTTTTGTCTGCTTGACCTATCTTTATGGTATGGGGGGAAGGTCTTCTGGTAAGATTATGATATAGGGTATTAGATTATTCATGACCATTAAAATTGCCTTATATACTTGAGTGCTCCCATATTTGGTGCATTTACGTTTTGGAGTGTTCCCTCTTCCTCTTGAATGTTTCCTCTAACCCATATATAGCAGCCTTCTTTATTTCGGTTGATCATTCTTGGTTTGAAATTGAGACAGTCTGAAAACAGGATTGCTAGCCCTGCTTTTTTCTGATGTGCTGGGGCATGGAGTATTGTTTTCCATCCTTTGACTTTCAGCCTATCAATATCTTTATGAGTAAAGTGTGTTTCTTCTATACAGCATATTGTTGAATTTTGTTTCCTAATCCACTGTGCCACTCTATTTCTTTAATTGGTGAATTTAGTCCATTTACATTGATGGCTGTAATTGAGATGTATTGATTTACACTTGTCATGGTATTTACCTGCTATTATTCACTCTTTTTCTCATTTAATTGTTTGTCCCATTTATTG
This sequence comes from Octodon degus, assembly GCF_000260255.1. Taxonomy (NCBI): domain Eukaryota; kingdom Metazoa; phylum Chordata; class Mammalia; order Rodentia; family Octodontidae; genus Octodon; species Octodon degus. Next base: position 29,031 of record NW_004525289.1, read on the forward strand.
GGTTCCTTTGACTCTCGTTCGTGGAGTTCTGATCATTTTGGTCCCTCTCTAGAACATCGTATAGTATTCTGTGTATGTTTGGCTTTGTCATCACGTAATTCTTTAGTTGTTCCTTGTTATGAAAGTATTTTACTTCTCCATCAAACTTTAGTTTTGCAAGGTATAGTAGTCTGGGTTGAATTTGTTTTTGTAGAGGACTTGAAGTACTCTGCTCCATGCTCTTCTGAATTCATGGTTTTTTGCAGATTTCAGCTATTATCCTGATGGGTTTTCCTTTAAATGTGATCTGTTTCTTTTCTCTAGAGGTTTTCAGTATATTGTTCTTGTCTGGGATTCCTGGGATCTTGACTATCATATGTCTCGGTGTATTTTTAATTGGGTTGAATTTATTTGACGTTCTGTATGCTTTGATTACCTGAATGTCAGATTGTTTCCTCATATTTTAGAAGTTTTCTGCTCTTACTTCTGCCCATATTCTGTCTATATTATTTTTATTGACTCCTTTTTTCACATTGATGCCTATTAGTCTTACGTTATTCAACTTTTGCATCTACTTGCAGGTGATGATTTACTTTTTCCTGCATTCTTGTTTTTAAGAGATCTTTTCTTACCTTTGGACTAGCTGTGACACCATCTTAAGACCTGAAACTCTAGCTTCACTTTCACTCAAACAGTTTTGCAAGCTTGTGATTGAAATTCTAAGATTTTCTATGTCTCTTTGACTCTGCTTCATGTGATCTATTTTTTCTATATTGCTCCATCTCTTTTCTAATTTCCTCTATTTGTTATCAGTGTCTTCTTTGGAAACAGTTATTAATTCTTTTACCTCAGAGTTTGTTTCTGATCTGATTTCCTCTATACATTTCTGTATTTGATTCTTTACTTCAGATGCTCTTAATTCAGAGATTTCGGGATTATTTTATTTCAGAGGTTAATTCTTCTATACCTTTCTGCTTTTGTTTCTTTACTTCAGACACTATGAATTCATAAATTTCTTTTTTTATTTCACATATTAATTCTGATCTGAGTTCTTCTTTACTTTTTGCTGTTGTTTCTTTAATTCAGACTCTTAATTCAGCCATTTCAGCTGAGCTTGTGTCCTCTGCAGTTGTTCTCAGTCGGGTCAGAACCTGAGATTTCATTTTGCTCCTTCTGTTTGCAATTTTCTATAGCACTTTCCTCTGACCTTTGGTGTAGGGCTTTTTGGTGCAGTTATATCCTCAGCACCTACTAAAATTAGGGTGCAGATCTACTGAGTTTGAGTTCATCCAGTTGTGCCTGGCTTGGGTCTGGTTACTGTGCTCATCTCCTACCTGCTGCAGCCCTTGGAGGTGAATCTGTTCTATCCCTTTTGCAAGATATTCTGCTCCTGGATTGGCTGCATATTTTTCCCCTAGTCTCTCTGCTTTGAATTCAGCTAAAGAGTTTCACCCCAGGCCTGTATGCCAGTCCTTGTCTGGGTCTTGAAGAGTCCAAGGGATGCAGGAGAGCGCTGAAGCTCTCCCATACTCTCGCAGGACCTGGGCTTACACGGGGCTGAACAGTCCCGAGAGCGTGGCAGAAGTGTTAGTTCTCACTCACAAGGCGGGTTTGGGCTGGCTGGACTGCTTCAATAATTAATACATTGCATATTGTTGTCTTCATAGTAGTATTTCATAGTAAAAGATGAAGATATGACATACTGACTAAGCACTATTGGTACAAATATTTCTTCTCACTGAATTAAGAGAAAGTAGCTGAATATCTATCCTAACTATTTTGTATATACACAAACCAAATGGTCCTTCATTTATATCCCCTTTTTATGTTTAGTTTTGTCATGGATGAGCATTCCTTTGCTATTTAAATACTGTAGGTTCATGAATTCAGCAAGATAATCCAATATAGTCCAGTAGTCCATGATAGTACTGGGTTATCCATAGGACTGGCAATGTCAGAAGTTCTAGATTTGAGCTTTTTATAGCTCAGCATATTCATATCACTTTACTTTTTAGAACATCATTTTTATACTTTTCTACTGGATGGTTAAGACCAAGATAAAGCAAGAACTACATAAAAAGAAATGCAACTTCTGGATCTGACAAAGTCCCTCAAAACCCATCAGGATTTACCCTGAATCCCTGTACAGCAGTTTGTAAATTCTTTGTCAGTGGTCACCACATAGATGAGTCACAGCCATTGCTTGATCAATTTGCTCCCTCTGAAAGCATGAAAGAATGTTTTCTCTTCAAGTGACTCTACTTAGGCACACTCCACATCATCAATCACTTTCCTCTGTGGCCCCATAATCTCCTTGATCAAAAAATTTGAGACATCACTGAGTTACAGGATGCTACAGTACAGGTTGTCTTATGTCCTGGGTCCTCACTGCCATTGAAAGGCGAGGGTCAAAATATTGACTGTCCTTGCAGCCCTTCTTTTTCTCCAATTTTTGGTCTGCAAACTTAACTTGTTAACCCTGCAAATGAGAAGCTTAATGATATTATTACCCTATACCATAGGAAATTGAGCTTAACTTCCTTATCTCTCTGAATTGCAATCATCTTAGACATAACATGGAACAGGTAGCTCAATGTTATATCAATTTGCATTTCATAAATGGCTAGTGATGTGAAACATTTTTTCAAGTATTTATTTGTTTCTTGTACTTCTTACTCTGAGAAGTGAGTGTTCATCTCAAATGCCCATTTCTGGGAACCATCTTTAAATTTTGTGGCCTTACTATTTTTTTTCTTCTTTGTAAATTCTAGATAGTAGACCTTTGTCTGAGTGCTTATTAGTTAAGATTTTTTCTGAAATTTTGGGTACTCTTTTCACTCTGTTGGTAATTTGTTTTCTGCCGTGTTCCGGGAGCCCCCAGACCCAGTCCTAGCCCAGGTCCGGTGAGTGTGCGCAGAGTTTCCTGCTACCCTGCGCTGGCGGGACCAGTCAAAACTTCTCAATAAGAGGAGGGAGGTACCTGTTGTTAACCCTTTCAAGTATTTGCTGTACAGTTTAACTTTTCTTGATGAACTCTTTTCTGAACCCCATGTCGTCAAGAATTACATCTACTTTATCTTCCAGGAAATCTAGTGTTTCTGTATCAATGTTTAAATCCTTAAGACACCTTTTTTTTCATTTTTAGGAAAAGGTCTACAGGGTGTTCAGGGTCTCACTACTAGATTGGACTCATAGAGATCTGCCTGAATATAGCCTCCCAACAGCTGGGATTATTGTGTGTGTGTGTGTGTGTGTGTTTCTGTGTAGAGCAGTGCTAATTCCCTGTGGTAATTTTCTTTGTATCCTGCTATGCTCCTGAATTTTTGTATTCATTCTAGCAGTTTCTTGGTGGAGGTTTTTGCGTCTTCCAAGTGGAGGATCATGTTATCTGGAAGCAATGATAGTTTAACTTCTTCTTCACCTATTCTTATTCTTTTATTTCTCTCTTTTATTTAATGGCTCTATCTAATGTTTCCATATTTATAACGTCTAACAGTGGTGATAGATGATATCCTTCTGTTGCAACTCATTTGAGAGTAAAATTTTTCAGTTTTGCCCCATTTATAATCATGTTAGCTGCTGTATTTTCATAGATGGCTTTCATGAGATTGAGGTAGATGCCATCTACTGCAATTTTCTATAGGACTTTGAACATGAATGTGTGTTGGGCTTTGACAAAAACCTTTTCTGCATCCATTAAGATCATCATGTGATTATTCAGCTATTAGGAATGATAAACTGCAAGCCTTTATATTGAAGTGGATGCC
>NW_004525289.1:41452-42634 GCF_000260255.1 Octodon degus
TATCTGTTTATCAATAAAATTTTGAAAAAAATAATTGAAAGAATTTTGGGTCGGCCAAATAGCTCATCGGATTAAAGCGCCTGCTTAGGCAGATGCAGGGGCCAGGGCTTCTATCCTTGGTGTGCAGTGCCAACCCTGCTCCCGGGGCACACTGAGAGGGCGATTGGGACTGGGCGTGATGGTGCACACTTGTAATCCCACGAGTCTAATCTACATAGTGATACCCTGTGGATGCTTACTAAAAGAACACAAAAAAGTTAAAAGAGTTTTAAAACAAGTTAAACAGCCAAGGGAAATGTTTAAAATAACTGCAAATTATTCAATATTAATAAACATCTGTTACAAATTTTAAGTCATTATCTGGGAAGTTTGGAAGAATCCATTAATAGTACAGTTCAGGGTGGGGTTTTTTTGGTTTTTTGTTTTGTTTTGTTTTGTTTTGTTTTTGTATTTTAGAGAAGAGTCTACAGTGTGTTCAGGTCTCACTACTAGTTCGGACTCATACTGATAGGACTGTTTACAGCCTCCCAAGAGCTGGGATTACAGGCTTGAGCCACCACGCTCAGTCTCAATTGCCATCTCAGTGAGCCCCAGGAGTGGGGCCAGCATGGCAGGCCCCAGGTGCAGTGTGTTTTTTAGTTATTGTGTTAGAAAATGATGGCAGGAATGGGGACATTGTCTATGGCTTGTGTCCAAAGCCTTGTGCAGTCTTGGGGCAGCCTTTGGAGTTTGTGATTGATTACTGTGGATATGGATGCTGCACTGGCCCTGGGGCAGGTGATTTGCATTACAATGTAAGGCGGGAAGAGAAGCTTGCTGCTTGAGCTGCTGCTACCCCTCCCTCTAGCTCCTGCTCTTTGCCACCACCATGAAAGGTTGCTTTCTGCTATGTGTTGCCCTGCATTGGACCCACATGAGTATGGACTGAAACTTCCAGTAACTGTGAGATAAATAAACCTTTCCTTCCTTTAATTTGAGTGTCAGGTATTTGTCCCAGCAACGAGAGAAGAGTAACTAAGACAGATATGATGGCCAATACTGTTGGCCCCAGTTAAAAGAGAATTTGAAGTCTAGTAAGATTTTGAGTAAAAATTCATAATTATCTAACACTAGACAGAATATAATGTGAAAAAAATCATTTTGTATAGTGTGCCAGTTGCTTTTGTAAAAAATAACCATAAA
>NW_004525289.1:43044-44425 GCF_000260255.1 Octodon degus
GAATCCATCAAGACCTGGAAATTCATTTATTCATATTTTGCCACATTTGAATTTCTTTAGCTTTTATTCAGTTATTTAGTGTTATTATATCTTTTTGATTCTGTTTTGTCTATTTGTTTGTGTCTAGGAATCTGTTCATATCTTCTCTGTCTTCTATTCTGTGAGAGTACAGATTCTCATAATAGCTGTTGAAGATGCTATGAATTTCCACAGGATCGGTGGTAATATCACACATTTCTTTCCTTATTGCTTCAATTTGAACTTTTTCTTTCCTCTTTTTGATGAAGTTATCTAGGGGCTTATCAATTTTGTTTAATCTTTCAAAGAACCAGACTTTTCATTCGTCAGTTCTTTCCATTGTCTTCTTTCTCTCGATTGCCTTAATTCTTGCTCTAATCTTTATAATTTCCTCCTGCCTTTGAGCTTTGTGTTTTGTTTGCTCTTCCTTTCCTCAATGTTGGAGTTGCAACATTATGGTGTTTATTTGTTGTCTTTCTGTTTTCCTAATGTGTGATTTCACAACTACAAATTTTGCTCTACAAGCTACTTTTATTGCATCCCATACATTCCGATATATTGTGCTTGAATTTTCATTGAATTGTAGATATTTTTTAATTTCTTGTTTACTTTAATATATAACGCATTGGTTTCTAAGGATGATATTGTTCAATTTCCATGTATTTATGCTTCTTTAAGGTTTCTTTTACATTTATTTCCAGTTTCATTGAGCTGTGGTCAGACACTATGCATAGAATAATTTCTGATTTCTTGCATATACTTAAGCATAGCCTATGGACTAGTATGTGGTCTATTTTAGAAAATGCCCCATGTGCAGCTGAGGAGATTGTATATTCAGCTGTGGTTCGGTAGAACAATGTATATGTCCATCAAGTCCATATTCCAAGTTTTGGTTGAGTTCTGCTACTTTGTGAATTTTTTGTCTGCTTTTCCTATCTTCTCGTGATAACGGGGTGTTAAAGTCTCTTGTTAAGATTTTGGTGTTGAATATTAGATTTTGCATGTCCATTAAGCTATTTCTTGGGCCAAGGACATGGCTCAGTAGATTAAACCCTTTCCTAGCAAACGAAAGGGCCTGAGATCAATCCTCATTTCCTTAAAAAAAAAATTGTCTTATGTTGTTGGGTGCTCCCATGTTTGCTGCATGCATATTTATGAATGTCACCTCTTTCTCTTGAATTTTTCCATTAACCTTTACTTGACTTATAGTGGCCTTATTTATTTCATTTTATTATTCTTGGTTTGCAGTTGAGACAGTCTGGGAACAGGATTGCTACCCCTGTGGCTTTTTGTTGCTATTATTTTTTGGTTTTTGTTTTTTGGGATGTTTTGAGGTGCTGGGGCATGTATTATTGTTTTCCAC
>NW_004525290.1:0-1009 GCF_000260255.1 Octodon degus
AGGGAAGGGGAAAAGGGAACGAAGGTGAACGGAATTTGAAAACCAGCAGAGCCAATTCTTAAAAGATATTTCCACTAAGGTCAGATTTACCTGTCACTAACTTGAGAATACCTTTACATCTCCAATGAAAAATCCAGCAAAATTTATGGAGTGACATGTACAAAAATTAATCTCTTTATATTTATCAAAACAGAGGACACTTTTGTTATAAGTAAGCTGACAAGAATACTCAATATCAAAGCATGAATACCTTGTTAGCTTCACAAATTGCTAATTGTGAAGTCTAAAATCTTTACTGATATGTTTTCACGGTGTTGCAGCAGAGAAATGGGCAGAAGGAAAAGGGGAAAGGGGCTTTATTATAAAGGGAAAGGGGCTTCATTATCTTGGAGGACACAGAGAGAATCTGGGAAGATAAGGAATTCTCTGGAATGTAACAAAGGGAGGCTGAGGCTTTTATGGCCTTTTGCCAGGGGTAGGGTTTGAGGGAGATGTTTAGATATACCTGAGGAGCTAGATGGGGCTTTCCCTGAGGTGGCGGGAAAGGTGAAGGAAATTGCACCCTGGGCTGAGTTGGAGAAGAAGGGGGAAGTGGTCTCTGGGAAGATGAGCTGTTGTTTTAAGGGCTTCAGCCATATTGGTTGACCACCATAGTAACTCAGCAATTTGTACTAGGGCCATAACCTATCATTTACGACATAGCACATTTGACTGACTAGACAGGATCAGGACATTTCCGTTCTGCCATTTATTAAATGTGGTGTAAAATTTGAAACAACTACACTCATTAGTAGTTACTGAAAACAATCGTCAAATTTTCTCTTTGTGTGACTATTCACATACATCGGTATCAAAATACAACATAGAATCACACAAGTGGCCTCACTGTAGGAGAAGCCAAAGGTGTGACAGGGTATGGCAAGCACAAAGCTGTGTAGAGTGACTTGCTCCAGAAAGCCAATTGCTCTTTTTCTGAAGAAAATAGAATTAGCTTTTTCTAAAAATCTTT
>NW_004525290.1:1975-3179 GCF_000260255.1 Octodon degus
TTATTCAACTATGATGGGTTCATGCATCACAGTCTCTCCATCGGGACACTTGGCTATCAAAGGCTTTCCTAGATGTTTCTTATGAAATTTCCATGTAGAAGTGAGCTAGATAATGAAAAGCTGGTTATCCCACTTATGAATGTTCAGTAGGTCTTACTGTCACAACTTTTCTTATGACTTTACTTTGTTGGTTCTTGTTTGCAATTTGTATTGTCTTTAAACTTACATCTTTTTAAAAATGTATTTGATAGAGCATCTCACTATGCAGCTGGGAGGACTCATAGTGATCCTCCTGCTTTCAGACTCCCCAGAACTGGGATTACAGGCATGTGCCACTATGCCTGGTCTCAGTGGCCTGCTCAGTATGCCATGGGCAGGGCTGGCATGGGACGTGGTACTGGGGATCAAACCCAGGTCCTTGAAATTGCCTAGACAGGCACTTAGTCCACTGAGCTATCTCACCAGCCCTAAACATTCATCTTATTTTCAGTAACTGTAACATCTCTGATAGTGGATTTTATTTTTTCTTCTGTATTTTAAGGAAGGTGTTTACAGGGTGTTCAGGGTCTCACTACCAGATCAGACTCGTAGTGATCTGCCTGTTTACAGCCTCCCAGGAGACTACAGGTGTGTGCCACTATATCCCATTTTAGCATGCCCCAGGGGCGGGCGGGCATGGCAGGCCTGGGAATGGAATCCCCAGCCCCTATGCAGGCTTGCAGGTGCTTTAATCCGCTGAGCTATGATAGTGGAAACATAATATACATTGTTTCATGGACTCAGTAGACAAAGTGACTTTTGTGAGGCTCAGGGGTTACTGGTAGGAAAATCCAGGAAGTGGATCTATGAGTTGTAGTGTGTTTAGAAAGAGAAAGACATAAAGGTGTCTTTACACAAGTACACATATAAGAGAAAGGGCAAGGCTGGCCACAGAACGTGGACACGAGTGCCTTGTCTTTCCATGGTCGAATGCATTACATGGAAAGGAAGTGACTGGGGAGCCAAAGCACATTCAGAAGAAAGGAGAAGAAATCCAAACTTGATAAAATTTAAAAGTCTGACCTGCTGAAGTAGGTAACAGCACGAGGACATAGCACGGGTGACTAGTAAGTGTGCTGTGTCACCTGGACCGGGACAGGGAGTGCCAGGCCACAAGGGAAGCACAAGTGCGGAAATAACTGACACTCAGGCCAGCAGACTGCCA
>NW_004525290.1:4187-5977 GCF_000260255.1 Octodon degus
TAGCTAATTTCTAGAGGTGATACCAACTTCTCTGAGAGTACACTTTTTGCGTGTAAATCAACTGTTGTGGAGTTTAAACCATGACTTCTTTCTCATCTAACTCTTATAAGCAAGCCACTATTTCCCCTGTCCTAACTCAACCTGAGACATGGTGCGAGGCAAAAAGAGAACCACTTAGATGACAAAGCTTGCCACAATGACTCAGACGTGCCCACCCCAAACCTTTTATTTGCCCTCGTTTAGATGGTGCCCCTAGTTTCTACTCTAGTTTCTGTCTTCTAAGTCTTTACTCGCTGGTATTACTTTTGTGCATTTTCATGGTGTATGTTGACTTCATTTCTAGGATAAATGAAAACAATATGAGCAACTTCTTTCCTAGCCTCGGTTTCACCCTCAACTCTAGCAACAGTTATTTTCCATAACATATCCAAAATTTTCATCTCTAAAAACCTTTATTGACTTATTGATATAGGAGGGTGGCAATCACTATGTCCTACAATGTTAATATGTCATTAAAAGAATCTAGAAAGGTTCTGACCACATTTAAGTTGTTGGAATTTCTAAATTTTGTTTCCAAGAATAAGTTATATTTCTGGATTATATGGTTTGACATCATTAATGGAATATTTCAAGCAAAGATTTTTAAGAGACCTATTCATTTAGGTCATATACTATGCAGATAATATTGACTAAAACCCTGAGTACTGTTAGATTGCAGTATGAGAAGTATCATTACTCTTGACTTCATACAGTTTAGTGTTTACAGAAGATATGCATATCTTAATTTAACATATATGCAAATATGTAATTTCAAAATGCAAATGGTATAAAGAAAAAATAGAATGTACTTAGGAAACATCTAAAGGAAGGCTCACAGGGTCACAGAGGACAATTGAGAGAAGAAGGAGGAAAGTAGAGCAGCTCCTTCATAGTGTGGGCATAGAGAGGGCGTGTCCAAGATGCTGAGGTCCGCAGGGCGAGGAGAGAGAGCATACTGACGCGTGATGTTTCTGGGAAATATTTCAGGGAATCTTCTACTCCCAAGTATTTTTAAAAGGTGAGGCCAGTAAGGTACTGTGGGCCAGCTATGTTCTTTGCTTTGGACAAAGGAACATAAATTAATCAGCCCCTTCTTTTATGTTTTCCTTTCAAAACTGTTCTCAAGAGTTACACTATTTCCTTTGCTTCTTCTACTAAAAGTTTCACAGGCTCAACCTTCGTAACTTTAGCTTCCCACTGTAAAACCGAGCAGCCTATTATCAAGTGGCTAAGTATAATTTTGTAAAGAAATCAAGGTATAAGCTCATCTGGCTAACAGATCTAAGCTATGCATACCAACCTAGGAATTATTAATAATTTAATAAAAGTAATTTTTAAAATTTTCTTTGCATCCATTTATAGCTTTGTCTTCATTATTTTATACCTCAGCTGGTGAAAGCAATGGGGCATTATATAGAGACCTACTCAGATTCAAAGAGTGCTATGTATCAGAGCCGCTGTGTTTCAGCCTTGCAGGTCCTGGTACTTATTTTGATTTTAAATATTATGCCATGGTTTGTATGCATTACACCAACATCTCCATGTAGTCATACTCAGGAGCTTGGGAAGGTGGTTGTATTAGAGGGGCTCAAAGCTGACTTGCTGTCAGGAGGTAGGGACTGGTCAGGAACAGAGCCCTGGGGGTGTGGCTTGGAAGCTGTTCTCTCCATTCCCAGCCTTCCCACCTTTCCCTTTCCTCTCTGCCTGCTACCTTCCAGGCGCCCCCATCCTGCTGTCCTGCCTTGGGCCCA
>NW_004525290.1:38877-39389 GCF_000260255.1 Octodon degus
GGAGATAATTATTTTTGACCTTTCTTCTGTTCATGAGGTGTATTACATTTACTCATCTTTGCACATTGAACTATCCCTGTATCCCTGCTGTGAGTTTGATTTGGTTATATTTTATGATCTTTTTTGATGATGTACTGCACTCTGCTTTCCAGTATCTCACTGAGAATTTTTGCATCAGTATTCAGTGAAGAGCTGGCCTGCAGTGCACGTTGTTGGTTGGATCTTTGTCTGGGATTTTAATCAGGATTAATCTTGCTTCCAGAAATGACTCTGGGAGTAGTGTTCCCTTTCGATTCATTTAAGGTTGAGGAACAGAGGCATTAGAGCTTTGTTAAAGTTCTTCCAGAATTTGGCAGTGCATCCATCAGGGTCTTATCTTTCTTGGTAGATTTTCATTATTTCTTCGATTTCACTGACATATTGTCTTGTCCAGGACTCATATATATCTTCTTGGTTAAGCTTTAGTAATTCATATGTACCTAGGAATTTATCCATTTTCTCTGAGAATAGCT
>NW_004525290.1:39919-40513 GCF_000260255.1 Octodon degus
TCTAACTTACATAACTGGATCATTACATTCAGGGTTGCTGATCAATACAGTATCTATGTTGTCTGTAGAGGCCAATTTTCTTAATACAAGGACATTGTAATGAGCAAAATATTTTCAAATGACACTGGTTCAGTAGTGTGCAATATCAAGCCCTTATTTTGAATGCATCTGCATTTTTATATCTTCATCTGTAATTGGCTATTTTCATCTTAAATCAGCTGAATATTGAACAATTTCCAGAATGCTTCTGTAAGCACAAAGTACAGATTTAAATACTAAGAATTTTGCACTAGTAAGTAAAAATCTACTTTATTCACAGCATGAAAATCTGAGTTTTATCATTTCTACTCTGGTGATGGAGTGCAAAATACGAGGAATTTCAAGAGTCAGTTTTTCTCTCATACTCCATTTTCCTAAGGCCTTTTTCTTTTTTCATTGTGCAGAAATGCAGAATTACAGAGCAATACATTTCTCCTTAAATATTATGATAATATTATGGAAGTCCACTGTGCATTATTTACCATCTTATCCAAGTTCTGTGAGAGGCTATATTTATAAGCAAAAAGTTACATAGTAGATTTGGGGTTACAGATA
>NW_004525291.1:0-1107 GCF_000260255.1 Octodon degus
TTATTTATTTATTTTTCAGGAGGAAGCAATGGAGACTCAGTGACCCAGATGGAAGGCCAGGTGACCCTCTCTGAAAGAACTTCCCTGACTATGAACTGCACCTATAAAACCTCATGGCACCCTGCCCTATTCTGGTACATCCAGTATCCCAGAGAAGGTCCACATCTCCTCCTGAAAGAACAAGGGGAAGGGAAGCAACAAGGGCTTTGAAGCCATCTACGATAAAGACACCAGCTCCTTCCACCTGCAGAAAGCCTCCATGGAAGAGCCAGACTTGGCTGTGTACTTCCGTGCTCTGGGTGACACAGTGGCAGGAGCTGCAGGGGAGCTGAGCACAAACTCTGGGCTGTGTCACGGGGCCTGGCTGCTGGGCATCTGCCTTGGGTTTCATGATTTAGAGGCCAGGAACTCGGCTAACAGGGTTGCTGTCCACCCACCACCACTGGTGCTATTATAGTGTAAAAGTCACCCAAATCAAAGCCAAGAAAACTGTATAAGAACAAGAAATAAACAGGCGTCACACAAGATGCCTTAGTGGTGGGAGCAAGAACAATCTGACACAGAAGTTTCTCAATGATGCCAGTTATTGGATTTTAAAAGCATGAAACCTCATGATGAGGGCAGTGGTTTCCCCTTGCATAGAATTTTATTTCCATAATATTGTCCTTACACATCCAAAGAAATAATGTACTTAGTACCAGCTGTGGTGTATGAGAGTGCAGACACTATTATCTCCCTCAGAGACTGGTGATTTTTGAGGGGGGCGTCAGCTTATTCAATAATGTGTTCTAAAAAAGAAATAAATGTAAAAAAGGAAGAGGAAATATAATATATTACATTTGACCTCATAGGTTCAATAGGAAGAGATGGTGTTCTTACTAATTCTGTTGGGAAAACTACATGGAAAAAGACATTGATTTTCTGTGGAATGGGTTACATGGTCAAAGCCTGTAGAGACTTCCAACCCCCATAATTTTTCAGTGAGTTGACTTTTCATCAGCAAAACAATGCTTGCCAGAAACAGGCAGTGTCCATAGTGAAAGAGAACCACTGAGATGAAACCCTTTTGTGGATGCCCACGGGGAGGGAGCTCCAGCATCCCAACAC
>NW_004525291.1:40234-40806 GCF_000260255.1 Octodon degus
TGGTGGGGCAGAGCCCTTCACTCTCGAGTGTCCAGCAGAGAACACCTGCCGCTCCTGACTGTGCTTCTCGCAGCAGAATGGCCCTCAACTCCATGCACTTCCCACAGTGTCCTGGAAAAGTGCTGGTGACTCTGACCTTCACTCTTTCCAGCCAGAAAGAAAAGATGCACCCTACCTGTGAAAAGAGCTCGGGAGGAATGACTCTATAGGTTCAGCATCTGCTTCTGGGCTTGGGGGCTCTCTGTCCCAGCACCTGTGGTGACAATCCCACCTACAGAATGGCCCACCACACAGGCCTCACTGTGAGGGGAGGAAGGAGAGAGAACACTTCTTTTATGTCTAGAGGTGATTTTCTTCAGCGTAGCTGCCCTGCACAAGCACTCTTCATTCCTTCATCTTTCTTTCTCCATCCTTAGTCCTAGTACTGTAGCCACCCTCAGACTGGACAAGATACAACCTCGGTGCACAAGTGCTTAGCTAGGGGCCAGGGAGATGGCTCAGTAAAATAAGTGCTTCCCTGGTAAGCACAAGGGCCTGAGTTCAATCCCCAGTTCCACAAAACCAACAAACAA
>NW_004525292.1:0-936 GCF_000260255.1 Octodon degus
AGAAAGAAGGTCCCTAAGAAAAGCACCAGCTGCAGGGTACATGCTAGCACACTGATTAATGGAACAATGGACAGAAGGGGGACTTCTAAGGGATGTGCGTAAAAGGCAGAGGTGCACAGAAGGCCTAGACAAATGAGACTTTCTGTGTAGGGTAGTGAAGGTGAGCCTGTCCACTGCCAGGGGCAGTGGGAAGAAGGTCCCCATGGTGCCAGGAAGACCTCAGCAGGCACCTGTGCACTCTGGAGCTTGGCTCATCAGGTCTTTCTCTGTTTGTTGTCTTTACTCCCCAGATGGGACAAAGCCCGAAACAGGAGGCAGCGACCCTGAGAGCATTTTCCATGCAGTAATCTTTATTTACATTGCCAAAACACAGCCCCCAACCCATGCAGGCAGGCCCCTCCCTTCTAACCCACCCACTCTTATCACCTCTACATGCCCCAGAATAGCTGATTCAAACTTGGTGAAGAGGGACCTCTGACTTGTGGGGTTCAGGATGCAGCCAAGGTGAAAATTGGCCAAGGCCCACCTGAGGGATGGGCACCCGAGCATCTATCCAGTAATCCTATTGTTTCAGTGCTTCTTCATCCTCCTCTGGTGGCCTAACTTATTACCCCTCCCCTTCAGAGGCGATGAGGGTGCAGCATACCCTTGAGCCAAATTTTGCCCTCCAGAGACCTCACAGGAAGGCCCTGGGCAGGACATCTTTCCCACAGGAACTGAGCCTCCTGTGAGGACTTGCATCTTAGACCTGCCAGGTGCAGGGAGGTCAAGCCCAAGGGCTCCTCCCTAGGGAGGTGGGGCCTTCTGTGCTGGATCTTGAGATCCAAGGAGACCCACATCAGAAACTGGGGTCTGGGACCATTCCCAGGGCAGCAGCTGGTGAGGGGAGGCCAAGAGAAAGGACAGGCTGGAGAAGTCCCCCTCAGCCCCCCTGAG
>NW_004525292.1:1408-2277 GCF_000260255.1 Octodon degus
AGGTTCACCCATCTTGGCTTCAGAGACAGAGCCTGAGGACCCACCGAGCCTCCTTCGAATCCAGCCTCAGCTCTCCTCACTCTCTGGATTCCTCCCTTCCTGTCCCCAATGTACATCCCCCATCTGGGTGCAGCCCCTTTCTAGAAGGCAGCAACTCCCAGCTTAGCAGGGCTGGATTAAGTCATGCGGGCCTGGTGTACAGTCTCCTCCTCATCTTGATAATCTACCTGATATCTTTTCCACCCCTGCCTATCTTATGCCCTTCTTCTATAACACGTAGTGCCCCTCTGTCACTTATCTCCCTCGCCCATCTGCTGTTCTCTTCTCATTGGTGCCCCTCTCTCCCTTCTCTGCATGATGTGCCTCACCCCCTATTGCCTAGTTGTACTGGTGTACCTGCCCTTGCCTCCCTGATGTCACTTCATCTCTTGTTCACCTGGTGTCCCTCATGCTTCTGCCTACCTGTTCAGGAGTGAGTATATGTTCTTCTTCTAGGACCTGTCTTATAGCCAAGAATATGTCTTTCTCTGTATCTATAGATTCTGCTTCTACCAGAAATTGGGGATTGATAATGGCTTCAACCTAGATAAGAAGAGGAAACCATGAATGTCCTCAGTAAGGAGGAACTCAGCTAAGGGGAAGCCCACGAGAGGGTTTATTAATCATCAGGACCAACAACTACACACACACACACACACACACACACACACACACACACACTGCTTAGTAGTTCAGTGGTTAGCTCCAAAGGCTTGGGACGCTGTTCCTAGAATCTTAAGAACACCAGGCCTCCAGCCCTGTATACCTTGTTAACAAAGTCTTCTTGGGAGCATAGCTCATCACAGTAGGTCAAGAGACCCGGGTCTGGA
>NW_004525292.1:2377-4948 GCF_000260255.1 Octodon degus
CTGCACTTTGGTCGGCATGAGATTGGGATGCACCTCAGCTCCTGGGCCTGCACACACCTCCTTTTCCCTTGGAGCCCACAAGTCTCTTCTCCACCAGCTACAGGAGGAAATGGGCACTTGGTGGTTTGCACCAGGCATGAAGAGGGCAATCAGGGTAGGGGTGAGTGTATTTGGACAAGAGACAGCCTCCAAAGTTTCACCCATCTTGGCTTCAGAGACAGAGCCTGAGGCTGTGGGACCAACCTACCAGGCCTTCTTGGACAGCCTAAGCCCTCGTCACTCTCTGGTTTCCTCCCTTCCTGTCCCCAGTGTACATCCTCCATCTGGGTGCAGCCCCTTTCTAGAAGGCAGCAAATCCCAGCTGACCAGGGCTGGACAAATTCATGTGGGCCTGGTGTACAGGGTCTCCTCCTCATCTTGATGATCTACCTAATATCTTTTCCACCCCTGCCTATCTTATGCCCTTCCTCTATAACACGTACTGCCCCTCTGTCACTTATCTCCCTCACCCATCTGCTGTTCTCTTCTCATTGGTGCCTCTCTCTCCCTTCTCTGCATGATGTGCCTCACCTCCTATTGCCTGATCATCTTGGTGTCCCTGCCCTTGCCTCCCTGATGTCACTTCATTTCTTGTTCACCTGGTGTCCCTCATGCTTCTGCCTACCTGTTCAGGAGTGAGTATATGTTCTTCTAGGACCTGTCTTATAGCCAAGAATATGTCTTTCTCTGTATCTATAGATACTGCTTCTACCAGAAATTGGGGATTGATAATGGCTTCAACCTAGATAAGAAGAGGAAACCATGAATGTCCTTGGTAAGGAGGAACTCAACTAAGGGGAAGCCCAGCAGAGGGTTTATTAATCATCAGGACCAACAACCACACACACACACACACACACACACACACACACACACACACACTGCTTAGTAGTTCAGTGGTTAGCTCCAAAGGCTTGGGACGCTGTTCCCGGAATCTTAAGAACACCAGGCCTCCAGCCCTGCACACCTTGTTAACAAAGTCTTCTTGGGAGCATAGCTCATCACCGTAGGTCAAGAGACCTGGGTCTGGATATATCTCATCCTCTTTCTGCTGCTGCTGCTCCTCCTCCTGGTTTTCCTCAGGCTTGTCCATGACCAAGAGGTTATGTTCTTCCAGTCAGTCCATAATGTCCATCTACTCCTTCACAGCTTCAGGAGGAATGTCATCAAGCACCTCTGAATCACATGACTGCTGGCATTTGGGTGCTGGCGGGTGGGCAGGCAGCCTGCACTGTGGAGTCTGTCTGCATGGGAACACACACTAGAATAGAGGAAGAAGGGAGTGGTGCATGGATGGGGGATCAGCTACACCCCAGTCCAGTTGGGGAGAGCAGGGTTCTGGGACCTAATGTCATCCACTGTGGGTCAGCACAACCTGACCACCATGAGTGGGGATGTAGATGAGGTAGAATTTGAGACTGTCACATGGAAGGACATGAGGAATCACCCAAAGATCAGCTACTCTTCCCACCCAAGTCCTGGGCACTCCTGAGAAGATGGTGCTTTTGGGTCTTGCAGGCCTAAACAAAACCCAATTCAAGACCAAGAGCATCAGCAAGCCCAGGCAAGGGTGGATGTTCTACTTTCAAAAGCAAATGTCCCACTCTAATTGAAAAACAATTATATTTGTGACAACAGCTTCCATCTGCCCTGTTTGGTCTGTGCCATGGGCCCCTGTGGGAATGTGGGAAGCCATACCTGGCTGCTGTACAACCTCAAGTTCTGGAGGCCTAGGAGGTTCTGGCCTCAGTGGGACAGGAAGTGAATATACCGGGAGTCCCTCCATCATCTGCAACCTGCGCTCGTTTGTCTCTTTAGCAGCCTCAAACTCCTCGAACCTGCAATGTGGAGAAGCACAGGCTGAGCCAGGAGGAAGGCCAGGCCCCAGGCCTTCATGGCAGTGGATCAGAGCCACTGGACAGGATGGGGAGCAGTGTCCTGGATGGCCTGGTCTAGTCATAGGAAGGTATTGACCCCAGGGCCGGACCGCTGTTCCAGACACACACTTCATCACAGGCTGGAAAGTGAGTTAGGCTAATATGTCCCTCAGAGTACTTAGGTAACTCCTTTCATAACTGTCCTGGCTTTGCATGGAGCCACAAATGAGAGCTGGCTGCCAGTAGCTGGTCAGGAAATGATTTATGGCAGAGACCACCAGGAATCCTTGCTCCATCCAGGGATCTTGCCTGTGACTGTGAGTCCTAGAATGATGCCCTGGGAGCCAAGGGTCCAGGAGAAAGTGAAGGCCAAGCAGAGAAGATTAGGTTCCTTTCCTCTCTGGTCTGTTTTCTGCTCTCTCTATTTGTGTGTTTGCTTGAGTAAAACAGATTAGGTGGAGCAAAAGCAGTAAGGGGAAGGACATGTCCTCAGGGTGTCTGAATGGCTGTCTTCCCCACAGCATGCTATCCCTTCTCCCATCACCTTCTGGGATCTCAGGTTATAACCTGGTCTCTTTCTTAAAGAGATCATCCTTTCTTTGTCAACAAGGGATCAGCACAAAGCTGGTAGCACCTGTGCCCTTTACACAGCCCC
>NW_004525292.1:5935-7316 GCF_000260255.1 Octodon degus
TTAAGTGGCAGCGGAGTGGGCCCTCATGTCACTGCTGCACCACCTTTTAGTCTCAGGTGGGTGGGAACAAGTGTCAGTTTCTCTTGCAGATTCTGTACCTCCTACCACCAGCCCTGGTTGTGATGACTTCTAGGCCACAAGTCCACAAGTCTGTGGTGGAGGGTGAAAATAGAAAGGGTGTAACCATGACATGTTGTCAAAGAGCTGAACTCACACGGTGGCTCATGTTATAAAATGAAACTTCTCTGACTGAATCTTAGGCATGAGATGATAACTCAGTGAAAAAGAACCACTGGGTGCATCAGAGATGAGCAGTGGCCTCCTGAGAGCAGGCCCTATTTCTCCCCTGGCATTGCATGAATATTCCTGATTCTGCTGTCACCCTCAGCCCATTCTGCAAGTTCCTGTAAGTCCCAAACTCCTGTCACACCTCCTCCTTCCTCACATTGGAGCTGCAGGGTGAGCTGCAGCTGGGAACCTAGGGAGGGCACTCACAGGAGGAAGCAGGACACTGCTTCCACATCAGGAGTGTCAGGAAGGTGTCTCTGGAGCAGGATCTTGAGATGCTGCCAGCACCGGAAGTTCTTATAGACACTTGGAGACTTGCAGCTGCGATCTGATGAAGCACTGGCCTGGAGGGTGGCCAGGCCGCCTTCTCCACAGTCCCAGCAGGATGGTGGCACCTTGTTCACCCCAGAAATCATGGAAGGCATGGGTGGTACGGCTGGGGGACAAGGACCCCTATGCTACATCCTGTTATCAGCATAAATGTTCGCACCAGTTGGGGCAGGCATGAAAGTGGTCATGGATGGAGCTCCCAGCACCTGGGAAGCAGGATAATGAACACCCCCGTGCAGGACCCCTGAAGCTCCCCTGATGTGTGGGGCCTGAGAGATGACAGTGCTCTGAGTCAGGAGGTACCCTGCTGGCTTCCTTGCTGGCCTTGCTTGGGCAGTGATGTTTAAATGCCCAGCCCTAGTTAGGCCATAGCCACCATGTCCTGCCACCACAGGTATCCCTGGAAAAGGAGAAAGCACCAGGGGATTACCCTGAGGAAGTGGTGCATTCCCAAAGGGTGGTGGTGGTGGCTGCCAGTACAGCTGAGGCACTGGGCCCGGGGCAGGTGGCAGAGGGGGCAGGACCCAAGAAGAAGCCACAATGACATCAGCCTTCATAGTCATATTTGGCTGCATCATTGGTGATGCTATAGAGAAAAGAAATGAATGGAGGAGGAGATGGCAGGAGGGAGGCCCTATTCTTCCCCAACCTGTGGGAATCAAAAGACAGATCTTATCAGAGCACCACTGTGTGCACAGCGATGCTTTGCAGTTACCAAATGTCACAGAGCTAATTCTCATGCTCTCCCTCCATTGAGAATTCC
>NW_004525292.1:7416-8617 GCF_000260255.1 Octodon degus
ATCCATGTGAGGACACAGGTGAGGCTGTCACCTTCTCCAACTCATGGGACAGTCCTCATCACACACAGAATGCGCCAGCCTCTTGACCTGGGACATGCTGCCTCCTGAACTGTGAGGAATCCATGTGGGCGGTTTCCGCTCACAGTATTGGGTATTCTGTCTGACAGCCTGAGCTGATAGTCCAGGAACACAGTGACCTGGGAGCCAGGGATAAAGCCTGGAGTAAAGACTTAAGTGGCAGCTGAGTGGGCCCTCATGTCACTGCTGCACCACCTTTTATTCTCAGGTGGGTGGGAACAAGTGTCAGTTTCTGTACTTCCTATATCCAGCCCTGGTTGTGATGACTTCTGGGCCTCAAGTCCACAAGTCTGTGGTGGAGGGTGAAAATAGAAGGGGAGTGACCATGACATGTTGTCAGAGAGCTGAACTCACACAGTGGCTCATTCTGTATCAAGAAACTTCTCTGACCTGAGTCTTAGGCATGAGGTGATAACTACTGAAAAAGAACCACTGGCTGCATCAGAGAGGAGCAGTTGTCTCCTGAGATCAGGCCTTATTTCTAACCTGGCATTGCATGAATATTCCTGATTCTGTTGTCACCCTCAGCCCATTCTGCAAGTTCCTGTAAGTCCCAAACTCCTGTCACACCTCCTCCTTCCTCACATTGGAGCTGCAGGGTGAGCTGCAGCTGGGAACCTGGGGAGGGCACTCACAGGAGGAAGCAGGACACTGCTTCCACATCAGGAGTGTCAGGAAGGTGTCTCTGGAGCAGGGTCTTGAGATGCTGCCAGCACCGGAAGTTCTCGTAGACACTTGGAGACTTGCAGCTGCAATCTGATGAAGCATTGGCCTGGAGGGAAGCCAGGCCACCTTCTCCACAGTCCCAGCAGGGTGGTGGTACCTTAATCACCCCAAAAAAGGGTGGATGGCATGGGTGGTATGGCTGGGGGACAAAGACCCCTATGCCACATCCTGTTATCAGCATGAATGTTCGCACCAGTTGGGGCAGGCATGAAGGTGGTTATGGATGGAGCTCCCAGCACCTGGGAAGCAGGATACTGAACACCCCCGTGCAGGACCCCTGAGGCTCCTCTGATGTGTGGGGCCTGAGAGATGACAATGCTCTGAATCAGGAGAGACCCTTCTGGCCTCCTTGCTGGCCTTGCTTGGGCAGTGATGTTTAAATGCCTAGCCCTAGTTA
>NW_004525292.1:10691-11594 GCF_000260255.1 Octodon degus
TCCTTTCTCTTAAATCCCACAACACTCAGATCCAAGAAACTCCAGTCAGTCCCCTCAGAGCAGTAGGACCCACAATTTCTAGGTGCCTGAAGGAAGGACACAGAACTGACGCTTTCACCTTGAAAATACCCTGTCTCCACCATGACATTTTCCCATCAGTGATATCTCTCCTTTTCTAGGAAAGATCAATGTCTTCCCTTCTTTCCTTTCCACTGACCCAATTTATTTCCCCTGTAATGTCTCAAAATCCTTCTAAGAAGTCCATGAACAGTCTCAAGCTGATATAGATTCCCCCACACCCTGACCAGTAATCCTGGACACTCTTTATATCAGCTTAACCTCCTTGCTCAGGAAAGAAATAAATTCAAATTTCTAACAGTTTAAGGAGTGTCAGGAAATTAGAGAACATGTTCCTGGAGGCTCTGGGCTTACCTCCTTCTAAAACCATCCCTGTGGGCTTGGACAATGGAATCAAGCTGCTAGCACAGTGAGAAGGATCTGGAGAGCGATCTGTGACCAGAGGCTCACTCAGGTCCAACTGCAGTGGGTAAAATTTGAAAGTCAACAGGGCTGGAGTGTTCATGCCCAGGAATTCTATGTGGGGGAGGGGCAGCTGCAGCAGGGCTGGGAGGACGGAGGGGGAGAGACATTCCATGAAGAGCTCTGGTAGGTAGAGGAGAACCTCAAGATCCCATGAACACTACAGTAAAAACATCACTGCTCTGTGCCTCTAGTCAACATTTAAATTACTTCCCAGACTGTGGAATAAGTTCTTGTATCTTTTTAAGTGTCAGTTGTTGGGACTGATATCTTCTTCTTCAAAATAGTCTTAGGATCTCCTTTGCTAGAAAGCCCCTGTTCACCAAGCAAGCACACAAGGTAGCCTACAGGATCCAACACAGA
>NW_004525292.1:14977-16666 GCF_000260255.1 Octodon degus
ATTTCTTCCACTAAGAAGTATGTAATCATCTCAGATTCCCATTTCTGGATTGGTTCTTTGAATATGGGGGCCTGAGTTTTGTAGTTCTTTATATATTCTAATTTGAAGTCCTTTGTCTGAGTGACTGTTGGCTAAATTTTTTTTTTCAATTTGTGGATTGAATTTTCACTCTGTTAGTGATTTCTTTTGATCTTCAGAAACTTCTCAATAAGATGAGATCCCACTTGTTGATTTTTTGAACTCTTTCCCATTCAGTTTGTTTTTTGTTCATGAACTCTGCCAAACCCTATGTCTTCAAGACTTCCACCTAGTTTCTCTTCTAGTAGATTTAGTGTTTCTGCTTTAATGTTTAGATCTTTAATCCATTTTGAATTTAGTTTAGTGCATGGTGATAGACCCAAGTCTATGTTTAGTGTTCGGACTGTGGAGAGCCAATTTTTCTGGCACCATTTGTTAAAATGACTATCTTTCTTCTAATCAATATGTTTGTCCTCTTTGTCGAGATAAGGTGTTTCTAGTACCATGTGCATCTTCTAATCTGTTCCATTGATCCTCAGGTCTGGGTTTTTTTTTGTTTTTGTTTTTGTTTTTTGTTTTTTCTTTGCCAGTACCATGATTATTTTATCACAGTAGCTCTGTAGTATAATATCAAGTCAGGGATTGTAATGCCTTGTGCTTTGTCTCTGTTGCCCAACATGACCTTTGGTATTTTAGGTCAAATAAATTTTAGGAATGTTTTCTCTGGTTCTGTGAGGTACATTGATAGCATTTTGATAGGGATTGCATTAAAGCTTTGTAATAATTTTGGAAGTATGGCCATTTTCACCATATTGGTTCTTCCTATGCAGGAGAAAGGAATATCTTTCCATTCTCTAAAGTTCTCTTTGATCTCTTTTAGTAAATATTATCATTTTTGTTGTATAGATCTTTTATTTCATTTTTTAGATTAATTCCTAAGGATTTTTTTTTCATGCTTTTGTGAATGGTATTGTTTCTCTAATTTCTCAGTGAGTTTTTAAAAATCTGTGTAGAGGAATGCTATTGATATTTGGTATTAATTTTGTATTCTGCTGTGCTACTGAATTTTGTTTATTACTTCTAGGACCATCTTGATGGAGTGTTCTGGGTCTTTCACATAGAACATCATGTCATCTACAAATAAAGATAATATAATTCGTTCCTTACCTATTTTTATTCCTTTTATTTCTCTCTGTTGTCTAATGGCTCTACCTAATGATTCCAGAACTATACTGAATAGGAGTGGTGATCGTGGAAATCCTTGTCTTCTACCTGATTTTAGAGTGTATGCTTTCAGTTTTTCTCCATTTAGAATGATGTTGACTGTTGGTTTCTCATAGATGGATTTGATCAGATTGAGGTATAGACCATCTATTTCAATTTTCTGTAGTGTTTTGGTCATGAATATGTGTTGGACATTGTCAAAAGACTTTTCCAAATCTACTGAGATGATCATGTGGTTTTTTGGTTGGGCTGTCCTGGTACAGTTATTATATTTATGCATTTGCATATGTTGTGCCATCCTTGCCTCCCTGGGATGAATCCAACCTGGTCACGGTGAATAATCTTTCTGATGATTGGCTGCATTCTATTTGCTGGTATTTTATTGAGGATTTTTGCATCTATGTTATGAGGGAGATTGACCTGTCTCTTTTTGTTTGTGTTTTTCTC
>NW_004525292.1:17064-21323 GCF_000260255.1 Octodon degus
GTAATTTCACCCTTTTCATTCCTTATTGCTTGAATTTGACTTCTTTCCCTTTTTTTGATGAGGTTACCTATGAGTTTATCAATTGTACTTAGTCTTTCAAACAACCAGCTTTTTAATTCATTAATTCACTGTATTGTTGTGTTTTTAAAAAAATCTCAATTGCATTATTTTCTGCTCTCATCTTCATAATTTCCTCCTGTCGTTGGGCGTTGGACTTGGTTTGGTTTTCTTTTTCTAAAAGTTTGAGGTGCAGCATTAGGGTATTTATTTATTCTCATTTGGTTTTCCTAATGTGTGAGTTCATTGCTATAAATTTTTCTCTGAAGACTGCTTTCATTGCATCCCATGAATTCCAGTAAGTTGTGTTTGAACTTTCATTGGATTGTAGATATTGTTTAA
This sequence comes from Octodon degus, assembly GCF_000260255.1. Lineage (NCBI taxonomy): Eukaryota > Metazoa > Chordata > Mammalia > Rodentia > Octodontidae > Octodon > Octodon degus. The sequence goes on from NW_004525292.1 coordinate 17,464, forward strand.
TTTCTTCTGTACCCCATTGGTTGTTGAGGAGAGTGTAACTTAATTTCCATATGTTTATGGCATTTTTGTGGGTTTTTTATCATTAGCTTCCAGTTTCATTGACGTGTGGTCAGACAATATGCATAGGATAATTTCTGTTTTCTTGTATATACTTCAGCATGACCTATGGACTTGCATATGGTCTATTTTAGAAAATGACCCAAGTGCAGCTGAAAAGAATGTGTATTCAGATGCTGTTGGGTGGAATACTCTGCATATGTCCACAAAGTCCATTTGTCCAAAGATTTGGTTCAGTTATGCTACCTCTTTGCTAATTTTTTTGTCTGCTTGACCTATATTTTCGGGATAAAGGGGTGTTAAGGTCCTCTGTTAAGATTGTGATATTGGTTATTAGAATTTTTCATGTCCTTTAAAATTTGTCTTATACACTTGGGTGTTCCCAAATTTGGTGCATACATATCTGTGACTGTTATCTCCCCCTCTTGAATTTTTTCCCTAACCAGTATACAGTGACCTTGTTTAGTCATTGGATCATTGCTGGTTGGAAGTTCTGACTGTCTGTGAACAGAATTGCTACCCCTGCTTTTGTCTAAGGTTCTGGAGCATGTAGTATTGTTTTCCATCATTTGACTTTTTGCCTATAAATTTCTTTATGAGTTAAATGTATTTCTTGTATACAGAATGTTGTTGAACTTTTCTTGCTTAATACACTCTGGCAGTCTGTTTTAATTGGTGAATTGAGTCCATTTACATTGGTGGTTATAATTGATATGTATTGACTTAGGTTTGTTATGCTATTTTCCTATTGTTGGTTCCATAGTTTTATTCTTTCTTTAATTGGATGCCCTACTTGGTAGGTTCTTTCTTTTCTCATTCATGGAGTTGTGGTCATTTTGATCCCCCTCTAGAATATCTTCTAGTATTCTGTGAAGGGTTGGATTGGTTATCATGAATTTCTTTCGTCGTTGTTTGTCATTGAAGTATTTCACCTCTCTATTAAACTTGAAAGAGAGTTTTTCAGGGTATGTCAGTCTAGATTCGAATTTGCTTTATTGGAGGACTTGAAATATTTTGTACCATGCTGTTCTTAACTTAATGATTTGTGAGGTGAAATCTTCTGTAATTCTGATGAGTTTTCCTTTAAATGTGATCTTTTTCTTTTCTCTAGCAGCTTTTAGTATATTGTTGTTGTGCTGAATTTCTGGAATCTTGACTATTATCTGTGTGGATGTGGTTTTAGTTGGATTCATATTATTTGGTGTTCTATATGCCTCGGTTAATGCATTTCAGATTGTTTCTCCATATTTGGGAAGTTTTCTGGTATCATTTCTGCCCATATTCTTTTTTTTTTTTTTTTTTTTGGAACCAGGGATTGAACTCAGGCCCTTGCGCTTGCCAGGGAAGCGCTTATTCCACTGAGCCATATCCCCAGCCCCTTTCTGCCCATATTCTTTATATGTCATTTGTGTTGCTTTCCTCTTTCTCATTGAGGTCTATTAGTCTTCAGTTGTTCATCTTTGCATCATCTTTCAGCTGTTGAATTATTTTTTCCTGCATCCTAGTTGTTTTTAAGAGATCTTTCCTTAACTTTTCACTAGCTGCAATGGTGTCTTCAAGGTCTGGAAGTCTATCTTCACTTTCATTCAAATGGTTGTGATTGAGTTTTGAATTTCCTGTGTAGCTCTTTGAATCTGCTTTATGTATTCTATTTCTTTCCTATATTGCTCACTTAAGGTTTCCATCATTTTTTATTGTCCTCTTATTTTTTTTATCAGTGTCTTCTTTAGAAATGCTTAGTAGTTCTTTCATTGTAGTTCATTTCTTTTTTTTCACCTGTGAAATTATCTTCTATCTGATTTCCTTTATACTCTTCTGAAGTTGTTTCTTTACTTCATTTACAATTTTTTCAGAGATTTCAGATCTGTGACTTCCAATTTCTTCTACGCTGATTTCTCCTGGGTTTGTTCTGGGTGGACTTGAGGCTTGAGAATGCATTTTGCTTCTTCTTTTTGTTTTCTATTTCAGAAAGAACTCTTTATTTTGATTTCTATGATACCTTTTTGTGAAATTTTGATAGTATATAGCTGGAGTCTGTTTTCTTGGTATCTTTCTTGTCTCAGAGATTCTTGTTTTGTGTGTGTGTCTGAAGATTTTTGCCTTCTCTATTGATTGAGAGTGAGATATTAGTTTCCATTTGGTCTGTCTTCTATCCTTCAGTGTAGGGCTTTGCTAAAGTTATTACTAAAGTACCTTTCAATATTAATAGCAAAGGGAAAACATTTGGTTAAGACAGGTATGATTTCCTATTTACAGTAGTATAATTGGCAATACTAATAATGTCTAGTGAAATTTAGTAATTGACAACCTTTTATAATTAATGTGAATGTGTTTGTACTTTAAACCAAAGGAGCAAACGTTATAGCTGTATAACAAAGCAGGTCTTAAATTGGGCATTTGTATTTAAATTAGTTCCCCTGAGTTCTGTCTGGGCACCTTTCCTTTATACACCTAGAGTCTTCCAGGCAGACTAGCTCACCCCAGCTACATGCTGCCATCTCGTTGTCATGAGAATGCTCTTGTGGCTCTGGGCCTCAGTCTGGGCCCAGCTGGGCCCAGCAGTATGGTATGGGCCAGCTGTACCTGCTGGCTTCTGGTCCCGCAGCTCCTTCCCATCATTTTTCTATGCTGTTATATATTTTTTATGTGTCTTTTTAAGATACACTCGATAATTATTTTGATATACTTATCATGTCTTTTTTTTAACCTGAGAGATTAGCTCTGATCTGATTTCCTCTACACACTTTGGAGTTGTTTTTTACTTCAGTTGCAATCATTTCAAAGATTTCAGGTGCATAACTTTCAATCTTTTCTAGGCTTATGTCTCCTGGATTTGTTCTGGGCTGGCTGGGGCCTGAGATTTCATTTTGCTCCTTTGTCTTGACATTTTCTATTTCAGAAAGAACTCTTTTGGTATCTGTGATACTTCCTGTGCAATTTTGCTCATAGCTATCTATATCACTGCACTCAGAGCCTCTACAGTCAGTTCTTGGCTGGGAAGGTAGCTCAGCAGGCTAAATGCCTTCCTTGCAAGCACAAGCACCTGAGTTTTATCCCCATAACTGCATGCCATACCAGCCCCAGAGCCCCAGGTGCACTGTGCCAGCCCCAAAATCAAGCTTCATGGTTCACACTTGTAGTCCCAGTGCTGGGGAGCCTGAGACAGGAGGATCACTACAAGTCTGAACTATGTAGTGAGATCCTGTATCCATTAAACTCTGGATCTTGCACTTGTGGGGGAGAGGGATCTCTTTTGTGTGTCACAAATTCTTAGTTGTGTCTGTCCAAAGATCTTATCTTCTCTGTTGAGTGGAGTACTGGTCTCCATTTGTCATTGTCATCTTGTCCTTCAGTGTAGAGCTTTGGTGAAGTTATTGCCTCAGCACTTTCTGGTATATTGCCAAAGGGAAAACCTATGGTTAAGACAGGTATGATACCTTAGTTATAGTAGTACAATTAGCAATAATGATTAGTGAAATTTAGAAATTGAGTAACTGTTGTAAATAATGGTTTTGTACTTTAGACCATAGGAGCAAACATTATAGTTATATAACAAAACATCACAAATTGGGAGTGTGTATGTTAAGTAGTTCCCCTGAGTTATATCTGGATACCTCTCTGCTGATACCTGGAGTACTCTAGGAAGACCAGTTCACCCAATTTCCCTCCTGCTGCCTCTATGTTGCAATACTCCTCCCTAGAAGTCTGTACCACGTTCTGGGTCCTACCAGGCCTCACTGTCTGCAGCTCCTCTGCATCATGGTGTGAGATCCCTATGTTTGTTCTTACATATTTGAGAAGTG
>NW_004525292.1:25463-29838 GCF_000260255.1 Octodon degus
GTCTACATTTTTTTTTCAGAACCAGGGATTAAACTCAGGACCTTGCACTTGCCAGGACAGTGCGTATTCTACTGAGCCATCTCCCCAACCCTTACATTTTTTTTTTGCATTACTGAAACCAGAACCTTTGCACTAAAGTACATCTCAGTGATTTTTTAAATTTTGAGACAACTAGGTTGTCCATGCTGCGCTTAAATTTGCAACCCTCCTGTCTCAGCTTCCTAGAGCACTGTGATCATAGGCATGTGTCACAATGCCTGATTGCAAGTCCTTTTTAATTAGAACCTTTTCCATAACAGGAAAGGGGAGTGTTCAGGGACAGGGATAGTACTATTTTACTAACTCTCCAGTTATTCATTACGATATAGAGAAAAATATAGGGAAAAATAAAGTTATATTTATGAAATAGAAGAAGAGAAAAAAAATTCTTAGAAGTTTGTGTTGTATCAGGGAAATCTTTGAACTTAAACTGAGCAGTGCTGGAGCTGTTGGGACTCTGGGGACTCTAGGACATGGAATGAATGCATTTTGCATTGTGAGCTGTATATAAACATTTGGGGAAATTCTGGCATGTATCTAGATGTCCCTCCAAAGCCTTATGTGCGCATAGGTATGGTTTTTTGGAGGTGGCTCAATTAAGACTGTATGAATATAGATTATAACTAGTGTGAAAACTAAACTGGCTCAGCATAGTTCTGTGTATAGGTAATGGAAACCCCCACCCTGGCTACAGATGGCACTAATCTATAGTCTTGTAGCCTGGGGTGAAGCATAAAGGGACAGAAAGAAGTAGGCTGCTTGCTTTTGCTGTCTGCTGCCCACCATGCCATGGACTGTTTCTCCCCTGCCGTATCCATCCCCCATGTCACCCTCCCCTGGAGCCCCTCAACCATGCACTGAGGCCTCTTCCAAACTGTGAACTAAATTATACTTTGTCACTTTAACTCATGGTGATCAGGTATTTTGTCTCAGAAATGAGAAAAGTAACCAAGGTCAGAGGTGTAGTATTATGGTTTGGATGTCAAGTGTTCCCCAAATTCTTTGCCTCTAGCTAATGCCTTTGTAGGAGAGATTGTTATCCCTGGTCACTTTTCTACCCTTCTCGCCCAAATGAGGCAAGAATTTTTCCTGCTTCATGCAGTCTCTTTCATGATGTATTTCCCTACCACAGGCAAAGAGCAACATTATCAAATGACATTCGCTGCTGTTATGGCTTGTGTCTAGGTGTCCCCCCAGAGCTTTATGTGGTGATAGGTGGGAGCTTTTTCAGAGTTGGCTGGATCTAGAGGATACGATGCTAGGATTAATGGTGTGTGGTTACTATAGCAGTCCATTGATTGGTTAGGCACCCATCCTAAGCCCACTACCTAGATAGAATATTAAAGGAGCAGAAAGAAGCTGCTAAGGTGGCTAGACTGGATGCTTGTTGTTCTCACCTGCCTACTTGAAGTGGATTATTTCTCCTATGTGAAGTCCCTCTGTCATGCCACCCTGTGTTCAGGCCAGATGACCATAAACTGAAACCTCCACAAACTGTGAATCAAAGAAACCTTTCCCCCTTGAACGTTGGGTGGTGGGTATTGAGAAAAGTAACAAGCCAACTGCAGCTTCTGAAACCATGAACCAGTATAATTATCTTCCATTTAAGTTGTTGATTTCAGGTATTTGTCACAATGAGAGAAAGATTACTGGCATATCTGTCTAAAATACAGAAGTTCCAGCTCAGAACATTAGTTGGCAATGGGTGTCCTTTCAACAAAGAAACAATGGCCTGGGCTGTTGGTGGCCATTATAAAGGAGTGCTGCTCCCTTACAATGATACTGTTTTAGTACAAATAAAGAGTATAAAGATACTCTTTTAGTACAAATTATGTGCGCTTGTGGTACTTGATACATTGTGTCAACTTGATCAATTTGAAGCTTAGCTGGATTGCTCAGCACCCAGCCCTAGGGTGACTCAGATCTTAAAGTGTATATAAAAGGATTGAGGAAGGCTTTTGCACATTACTTTCTTGGAGAGGCTTTTTGGTTGCACCCTCACCACTTTGGAGGACTCCAATCTTCGCAGTTGGCATGGAAGGAAGAGAGAGAGGCTTGATAGATGCTGCAACTGCTGATCCTCCTCTGCTCTTCCATTCTTTTCTGCTGCCATCTGCCTTGGAGCCAGAAGAGTATGGACTAAGACCTCCACTAACTGTGACCTAAATAACTTTCCTTCCTTCATTTTGAGCATCAAATATTTGTCCCAGCAAGGATTAAAAATAACTGAGACAGTGCATACATTCTACTCAAGTTTCTGGATAATTTTATGGATAGTGCACTAGTGGATGCTGTGATAGTCTAGTTGCTAAGATACAATTCTTGACAACCACAACTTAAAAGGAGGAGCAGGTAATTTTAGTTCATCCTTGTCTATAGGCTACACCATAGTGGTCAGAAAGTAGAAAGAATGGGGAGGAACAGGACGAGGAGATATACCATTCCAGGATATGACCCCAGTGGCCTGCCTCCTCTGACCAGGCCCTGTCTCCTAACAGGAAGCCAGCTGTATTGCTCCAATGATCCAGTCACCTCCTAGCAATTCTGGCTATGAGTACATGAGGCTCTTTGGGAACAGTCTCAAAGCAAACATTAACAGAAATTGAGAGGTAGCTTCATCCCAGGAAGAGGTACCTGAAGGGCCACATCCTACATTCTGTTCTCTCTGTATTCAGCTCTCCTCAGTGGCTGGCAAGGTCCTACCTGGGCAGCTTGGACCAACCAAGCATACAGAATGCAGAATAAAGCTTCAGATAATTTCAGAGCTGGGGTCATTTGCATGACTTACAACATCTTTTACAGGTGGCTTACTTCTCTATAAAAACAGAGTGATAATGCTAACCATTGGATTGTGGAGCTCAGAGCAGTGAGTGGTGCACTGTTATAAGTGGCAGGTTTTCTGATTATTCATCCTTACACTCAATATAACACAAAACCTTGAGGAAAATATATGTATTTGAAAAGAACCAAAGAAATAGCTTATATTATTGAAAAAAATTGAACTTCTAAGTTACATCTTCCTTCTTTTCATGCATGTCTTAGGCAAATGTTATGTCATAATATAATGTATTTATATTATTATAAATACATTTATTAGTGATGTCTGCAGCTTTTGAAAATTTAATACTGTATTTTTCCTCATTCCCATTTTATCAAATAATCATCACCATCTTGTGGATGCAGGGACCTGGCAAAAATCATCAAAAATATTAGGTGACTTGGTTTACTAAAATTTAAAATAGAGAGGATTATAAGTTTTATTATTAAATTGTAAGGCATGAATTGCATTAATAGTATTTACATTTTCTTATGTCTGGTGTTGAATGAATGGAGAGTTGTGGTTTTCCCCATGCATGTTTGAATTTTTAGCAAGTCAAGACAAATTTGGAACAATTTTCTGCATTTGCATGTGGGCACCATTGTAGAGCATGCACTTGGCATGTGTGTACAAATAGGGAACATGACAGGATTGTGAATTCAGAACATGTTTTATGGTTGTATGTATTCTTGGTATGGATTCTGAGATTTATGTATGTGTATTTCCATGTTTGGATGCAAGTCTATGGCTAATTTTGGGGACCAAAGACTATTTGTGATTGTGATATGGAGTTTATACAATTCTCTATTGTCTAATTGAAAGAATTATTTGTGAGTGTTAGCAGTTTGTGTTTACATATATGCAGGTCACGTGGACTTGCATATGTATTTGGGGTTGAGAGCGATACATTAGCCTATGGAGAGTGTGTACATGGCTGATGACTTCAGGAGAGATATATTTATTTTTGTGTGTATTTAAGGTTTATGGTAGTTTGGATTAATATTTTCTGTGGTTATCTAAACTTTCCAGCAGCTAATTATTAGCATATATTTGGAAAGTGAAGATGCATTTATCTAATGGAAGGTGAAGTTATGTGTTTCTACAAGAGAGAATTGGAACTCTATTTGTCTCAGAATTATGGTTATTGTTAGTATTTGGAGATATATACACAGGATTTGCCTAGGGATTATTTTGGACTTATAAGATTTTTATTTATAAATAGGGTATTGAAGATTTCTTCGTTATTTTCTTTTTGTTTTTGAGACAAAATACCTGACACCCAAATTTAAGGGAAGAGATGTTTATTTAGCTCACAGTTTGTAGAGGTTTTAGCCCATAATCAACTGGTTCTAAGGAGGGGCCTATCAGATAGGCATTTCAGAGAAGAAGCAGTTCATAGTCGGCATAAAGCAAGGTACCAGAGAAGCCTCTTTCCCTTTCTTGTGTTGCATCCAGGATACTGGAATAAGGGCAGTGCCACATTATTCAGTGAACTGATTTAGTGATCCCTTGAAAAGA
>NW_004525292.1:42883-46335 GCF_000260255.1 Octodon degus
CTTTGCTGAGAAAGCATTCATAATGCTCAAAATTAAGAGAGAAAGGTTTATTTAACTCACAATTTGTGGAGGTTTCAGTCCATTCATGGCTGGCTCCAAGGCAGAGTGGCATGTGGCCATGGACAACAGTTCATGGCAGCAGAAGACAGCAGACACAGCAAGAACAAAAAGGAAAGAGCAGTGGGAAGCAAGCATCTTTCCCTCCCTTATATTGTGTGCAAGATACCTGCTCCAAGAGGGACCATGAATCAATCATAAACTCTAGAAGCCTGCCCCATAACTGCATGAAGCTTTAGGAGGACGTTTACAGACAAACCATAACAGTGTGTGATGCTAGGATTAAGTATGTGTGATTAGTAAATCAGTCCACTGATTAGTTTGGTATAGTTCTGGCTAGGATTAAGGTTGTAAGTGCTACATCCGTCCTTGAGCAAGCAGTTTGCATACAATATAAGGGATAGAAAAGCAACTTGTCTCCCACCCTGTTGCTTTTGCTGCATTGTATCCATCATGAATGACTCTCTTCTGCCTTGAACCTACCCAATTATGGACTAAAACCTCTATAAACTTTGAGCTAAATGAATCTTTCCTCCCTTAAATTTGTGTCAGGTATTTTGTCTCAGCAATCAGAGAAAAGCCACTAAGACACAATCCTACACTCATTATCATCAATGATCCAGCTTCTTTAGATAGAGAATCCAAGGTGGCACCCTGAGTGTAGTGACTGGGAACAGACATCATAGGAAAGACCCTATAGGGTGACTGGCTCTTAATTTAATACCTAATTCACACTTGAACCCAACTGGTGGTACTCTAACCCCAGATCCTAACAAACTCTTGGGGGCCCTCATTAATAACCCTAAGGACCAGGTGTACAGTGGCATGGCAACTTCCTGGCAAATACAAGGTCCTGAGTTTGATTCCTGGTCCAGTAAAAGAAGGCCAGGGATATAATTCAGTGGCACAGTGCATTTCTGGCAAGTATGAGGTCCTTAGTTTAATTCCTGATACCAAAAATTAAAGGACCCTAAAAATATAAAAATAATCAAAGTTAAAAATTTATGATAAATTCTAGAGATAAAGACTGAATATGAAGATACAAATGCCTGGAGTGAATGGGCTAAATTTATGCCACATACCAGTAACAAATGTGATTGTTATATGTTTATGAATGGATGCCCACAGGTGTAAGTCATTCCATTTCCCTTTGAATGTGATAGTGACTGCTGAAATGCTTATATGTTGGCTCTGTACCAGGACAAAGATGCATGGGGAAATGAGAAAATGTGGAGCCTGTTGATACTCTCTCAATATTGTTATGACAGATCTGAGAGGGTTTCCCTCTCTCTCTCTCCCTAGGGAATATTGACATAGGGAATAGAAACTCCCAACATGCTAGTTGTGTGAACAAGTTTGTATTCCTTAAAAGTAAATTTTAGGAACAAAAGAGCTTAAGAGAAGAATATATTTATAGGGGGGCCAGGAAGATGGCTTAGTAGAATAAGTGCTTCCCTGGCAAGCACAAGAGCATGAGTTCAATCCCCGGTTACACACACACACACACACACACACACACACACACACACACACACACGTATACATTGGAGGAAAGTAGCTTCTATCTGAGAGAGAGTAACAGAAGGTATTTTGAGTGGTTTGCTAAGGACCCTTCCTTTTCTAAGGATTTTTCTAGAGCAAAACCATAAGGAGAGGTGGATCAAGGTGGGCATGAGGTAGAACCAAAATATGGTCAACCAATAAAATATGAGCATAATTGCTCAGGCAATATTGATTAAATCAGGATCAAGTCATATAGCAAGCAAGCCAGAAACAGAACAAGGGCTTTTCCTGAAGGAGGGAGGTCAGTGGCTTTTCCTTGCTTTCTCAAGGTGATCAAGATTTAGAATATTAATTGTTATTTACAATATGAATCACTGTTGTTTTTCCTTAGTGGTAAGGTGTGGGTGCATTCATTTCACATTTTGTGTTGACTTCTGGCCCTCATGTGGAGGTATCTATCTCCCCCACAGTTGCAACACATTCTGTCTTCTGCACTGGCTCCCTTGAGGGCCTAGCTCTGTCTGACTGCCTGTAATATTTCTACCTAACTTAGCTGTTTATAACGATATTAATCACTCCTATTGCCTCTCTAGGTAGGGGGCAGTGTTCAGAAGACCTATGAAAGGATCTGTGACCTTTATCAGCTTTTTTTTTTTTTTTTTTTGGTGGAATTGGGGATTGAACTCAGGCCCTTGCGCTTGCTAGGGAAGCACTTATTCTACTGAGCCATCTCTGGCCCCTTTATCAGCATTTTGAGTGTTAGAGAATACTTTTTTTTCTTGGTACCAGGGATAGACCTCAGGACCTTGCACTTGCCAGGCAAGTGCTTATTCTACTGAGCTATCTCCCCAGCCCCAACATTTTGAGTGTTACTTGTGAGCCTGGCATTGGAAATTAGTGCTCTGCAGACCTCAAGTGAATGTGTGGTAGATCTGTGGAAAAGGGAAACTTTTTGATAGAATATCCATCAACTGGATGGGGATTTGTACCTTAGTTCAGTTATCTGTCCCCTTGACTCTGGCATTTCATGCAGTCACACAATAATAGAAGGTTGATAGTGGGTCTTTTGAGTCAAATATGCACACTGACTTTGAAGGAACCCCCAGGGGTGTACCTGATGAATTCAAAGCTAGAAATCAGATCTCAGCAGGGCTTGAATCAGTCTCTTTGAGTAGTCCACATTAACAAAAATGTAGATTGAATTCAATTAAAGGAGATTCATCAGCTATGCCAGAGATCCCCTACAGGAAGGAACCAACCAGTTAGATGCCACCAATCAGATAGCCTGAGAAAATAGAATTGCACTAGACAGATACTAGCAGAAAAATGAAGTGTCTGTGTTTATGTCATGCTGGGGGGTAAATGTACCTTCGTTCCCAATAATCCAGCTACTGATGGAACTATCACAAAGGCTTTGCAGGGCCTAACAACCCTGGCCAATGAACTAGTGGAGAATGCTGCAATTGATGACGCATTTATCAGGTGGCCAGGACATTTTGGAAAAGGGAAAAGGAGAAAGCCTCAATTCTTACCTCTCTTATAATTGTGGCAAGAGTCTCAACTGCAGCAGGGTGCTGTATTATCCCATGTATGAAGATTAGCACAAAGACTGAGGGAACCAGCAGATGCTTCTAACATGCCAACAAAGTAATTCACTAGCATTAGAGGCCAAATCAGACTCAACCTGCTGTGACCAGGAGTCAGCAAATCCTGGAATGATTTGAAAAAAAAAAAGAAAGAAAGCTAGGTAAAATGAGAATTGAATAGGACTAAAAGAGTTAGAAAAAAAAGTGTACATTTAAGCCGTCTCTAAATGGACCAGACCTTGGGGAAGAGATCAAAAATAAGAACAGACTTTCACCTTTGTAGAATGTATGTACAAATAGGAAAAG
>NW_004525292.1:47363-47837 GCF_000260255.1 Octodon degus
CAGTGCTGGGATTACAGGCATGCTCCACCACTCATGGACAACTCAGTGTGCTCGGGGGTGAAAACATAGCATAGCTTTGTTTTCATTGACTCTGTAATACTTTTGTTGTACAACTGAAATTTTATAGTCCAATCTTTCTTTTTTACTTTATAGTTGGTGATTCTTTTTTAGACAGTCTTCCCTACCTCATGGTCACAAAGCATGTCAGAGTTGTGTTGCATGTTTTCCAGTTTGCCTCCACACGTAGATCACCAATACATTTGGAGCTTAGACTGCAAGTCCTGATATGTTGGGGTTTTCAGGTCTCTGATTTTCATCCCAGTCTCATACCATGTAATACTTACTGTCATAGCAGTATAGTAAGTCTGCAAACACAAGGAAGGGCTGCTTTCCCCTTTGTATTTGAAGCCGAGTTGACTTCCCCTGGCCCTTTGCTCTTCCACACTAATTTAATGATAAGCTCAAGAAGATCTA
>NW_004525293.1:0-531 GCF_000260255.1 Octodon degus
GGTCCTTTAAGCTTAAAGACAAATTTAGGGGTTAGGTATTAAAATATTGTTCAAATTAAAAATAAAGAAACCCTGACCTGGTTAATATCATGTTACTGCCTTTGATGGGCAATAAATTAAATTACCATAAAAATAATTTATATAGATACCTCTCAAGAGAATGTAATCTAGATCTACTGGTATCTACACTCGGATTTTCTGACACATTCCAATTTCATGTTTGCTAGGCATTTAAATTTACACAATATTGTCATGAAATTGCTACTGTTTTGCATTGCAGCATCAATATTAATTATAAAAACACTTTGCTTTCTTCATTATGCACATTCACAAGGGTCTGCACTGCCTATTTATTTAAATATGTGTAGTTCAGTTCCTGTTAGTGCTGTGTACATTTGATAAATCATAATCTAGCAGACTGTCCCTCAAAAATGCCTGTCAGGGACAGGGAGATGGCTCAGTGGAATAAGCACTTCCCTGGCAAGCACAAGGGTCTGAGTTCAATCCCTGGTTCAAAAAAAAAAAAAAAAA
>NW_004525293.1:658-1321 GCF_000260255.1 Octodon degus
AAAAGAAAAGAAAAAGAAAAAGCCTGTCATGTCCTTTTCACATCAGCACCATGGAGAAATAGAATTGTAATGACTGTTTCTTAGAAGATATATTGGTCTAAATAGATTTATCTGGGTAAAGTGATCTTAATCTATGTAGAAACTATGGACATTGTTTCACTATGTATTATAGTGTCAAATCTCTCATGCTTCTAATTGCAGTAACTAATGATTTTGTTTTACATTTTCATAATACATTTACATAATTTTGTGTGAAACAAGATTGCAAATAAAAATTGTGCTTATTGTATAATCTGTGATGTATTTCAATTTATTTAAGCCCTGTAAAATCTTACATGTGTCTATCATACTTATGACTACATCTGTGTTGGGAGTGCCTTCTAATCAATTCTGCACTTTTAAGGGATTTTTGTATTTCAAGATATTTATGTGCTTATGTTGCCTTTACTAGACTGTGATAGATGCCATGATTACCAATAAATAGGTTTTTGGGGTTTTGTGTGTGTTTTAGGAAAGGGTCTACAGGGAGTTCAGGGTCTCATTACTAGATCATACTCATAGTGATCCACCTGTTTATAGCCTCCCAAGAGCTGGGATTGCAGTCATTTGCCACCATGCCCAGTCTCAATCGCCATCTCAGCGCACCCTGGGAGCAGGGCTGGC
>NW_004525293.1:2636-4484 GCF_000260255.1 Octodon degus
GAAATTGTAACTAGAACATAAATATGGTTTTCTATAATTTCATAAAACATGAAACTTTACCTTGTTTCTTTTTATTGTGGATAACACATCTAATGTAATAGATGTTCAATGTCATTTTATTTTTGCATTATTTTCATGTTATTTATTTGGTACAGGGTCACACTATGCAGCTTGGACTCATAATGATCTTCCTTTCTCAGCCTCCCCCATGCTGGGATTACAGGTGTACCTCACTACGCCTGGTTTTAGGGGCCGGCACAGTGTGCCTGGGGTTCCAGGGCCAACACGGCATGCCGTCCTGGGAATCGAGCCCAGTCCTTGTGCTTGACAGGCAGGTGCTTATGCAACTGAGCTATCTTCCCAATCCCAACAATGTTTTAGTGTTGTATAATGCAACTTTTTCAATTTCTTTTTACTAATTAAAGACAAAGTAGTGAACATTTCTTCGCATGAACTTTCTGATTTGTTGCATATGGTTCTTAAGGGTAGATTATAAACTAATTAGAATTGTTACATATGACTCTGCTGTGCATTTTTAAAAAATCTGTACTGCTTTATTAAATGCTGAAAATGTGACAATTTTTATAATGTGCTAAGGTAAAGGTTTCCAATATCCAAACATGGTAGAACTTTTCGTGTTATACAAAACCATGACAAAGTCATGTTTACACTCTAGTTACAATTTTATGTACCAGTAAACATATTCAAATCTTTCTCTTTAGAACTATGGAGATAAAGTATTATACTTTTATGTCATTTATTTATTTATTTATTTTTGTGGTACCAGGGATCAAACACCAAATCTTGTTCTTGCCAGGGTACCACTTAATACTGAGCTATCTTCCCAGCCCTTATACACATTTTTTAAAAAATCTCCAGTTTGTATTTATCAACAAAATCAATTTCAAAGTCAGTCAATTAAATTTTGTATATCTATTAACTGACTTCATTTTCTTAACTGAATCTTCAAATTTAGCACCCAATGTAACAAAATACACGTAGGGACTCCCTCATATTTGATAATTGTGAACTGCTGGGAGGAGTTAAAAATGAAAATGCTTGAGATTTCCTTTTTATAGTCAGTGTTCTGTAACAATGAAAGACACACAATGACAGAATGTCAGAAAACTGCAAGATCTCTCAGAATGTTCAAATGAAATTTCCATAAGTTTGTTGACGATTTCTAAGATCCTGTAAGCTATTGGGAGAAAGCTTTGTTACTGAACTTTTTTCAAGTAATTATAAGGCAAAATATAGTAGGAAGGTTACTTATACAACCAACGTTGAAAGGCAATGTCAGCATAGCAGCTTCATTTCCCATAAATATCTGTTTTTAAAGACAGGTTATAATGCTCAATGAATATTGGCAATAACATAGAAAGCAGATTTAAAATGTAATTGATTGTAATGTTTGTGGGAAAGCATAAATCAGGAGATTAACAAAAGGCTAATGAGACCTTGAACAAAGAACCAGAGAGATTTTAATCTAACAATGATAAAGACTGCTTATGAATTATTAAAGAAATTATGAACCCCTCATTTAAAATATCAATTTTCTCACATGTTGCAGTATGTAAATTACAAACCAGTCAAGATGAATTCACAAACCTACAATATTTAAATGACAATAGAATATCCTCCTCTGACAAGACTAAACAAAAAAGGGGGATACAAGTGAACAACCATTTTGTATCTGTATATTCAAAATAGTTAGGAGAGATATACAGCTCCATTCTCTTAATTCAACAAATAAACAGGTTTGTTCTAAAAGTGTTTGAGATAGGATATCATGTCTGCATCTTGTACAATGAATAACCACAAAGGCAACAATATGCCATGTATTAATTA
>NW_004525293.1:5414-6570 GCF_000260255.1 Octodon degus
AACAATGATTGTTCTCTTCAAAATAGTTGTTCAGATTACCAGACAAAAAGTTAGTCAAAAAATAAATAAGTAAAAGATAAAAATAAAAAATAACAATTAACTTATTTTCAATAGACCAGTACAAATCAGCAGTACAGTTATCTAAGCTGTCCTGTGTATATACGTATATATTTCTTTCCTTGCCTTCTCTTTCTTTTTTCTTTTTCTTTCTCATTCCTTGCTCTTTTTTCTCCTTCCCCTCATCCTGAAAAGAAAAAGTTCAACATCATTGATCTTTTGAATTGATTTTTAAGATAGAATATAGATATATAAATTGAGTTCTCAGATGCCCTGCTCTATACAACAGATTTTTCACAGGACCAAAGTCATACAAATACAAGTATAATCCTAAATCTCCTGCCTTTAGGGGCATGCCTCTTAACATACTCTTTACCTCTCTATTTATAAAATAAAAAAGAAAATTATCACTTAGAATGTTTAAAAGATTGAATCTGTTACACGGTGGTAGTTCTTTTTAACAGAAGGCAATGCAGGGAGAAAACACAACACTCTGAAAGGTGGAGGCTTTCTCAATTTCACTTATATCAAAGTTGGTGGTGGGGTGCAGGCAGAAGATCAAAACTTCTTGATCTTTTTTGCTTCTGCTGGAAGTCGTAAGGCTGTGATTACAGGGCAAGACAGGTCTGCTCAGGATCATGAGGTGCCTGGATGCCGGGATCCTGGCTGTCGCGTGGCCTTTTGTTTCGCCTGAGCACAGGCCATCCCAGACCCCTGTCTGCACTGCTATTTGTCTTCTTAGTGTGCTGTGACACCATTGGGACACTGGGGGCGCATATCCCAGTTTATACAGCTAGAACACTTCAGAAGGGAGCCCAAGCTGAAGGAAAATCCTTTTCCTGAAATCCAGAAACCCAGAATGGGGCTCATTTGCATATTTAACATCACTGCTTCTTGGATAATTGTGTATTTTAAATCCACTTAGGTCATGAGAATGCATCAATGTTGGCGTGGATGTTTGTCAATAAAGCAGAGCAGTTTTACAGTTACTTGTAGATTGAAGGTAAATAAATGGAAGAAAGAGGGCCAGACAAATACCTCAGAGGATTAAAACACCTGTTTAGGCAAACATAGCAGCGGGGTTCCTTCCCTGCCTAGC
>NW_004525293.1:7293-8293 GCF_000260255.1 Octodon degus
GGGAAAGTTTTTAGAGAATGCAAGTAGGGATATTGGGCTCTGGGTATGTGCATGTGGTTGAGGGCTTACCTAGCATACATGAACCCTTGGGTAGGATACCCGTACTGCAAAAACAAATTAGCAAACTCAGACACTCAAACATGCAGGGATAAAAGAAGAAAAAAGAATTTTGTCTTTGTAAAATTCACCACCATATATTTTGGCCCGATTATCTTCAGCAAAAGACAATGAACCATGAAATATATTCACAAGCAATCCTAAATACATAGGTGCAAGAATTTCACTGTGGCAATCTTTATTTCAGTAAATCATTAAAAGAAGAAAATGAGAAAAGAAAATATATTTTGTTATTCATAATTTTTCTAATGAATGGCTATTTTTCCATTTTTAAAAGTTGGTACAAGCCAAGGCACAGCGTGGGCCGGACTCTCTCCCACCAACTTGGGCTGCCCCCACCACTCCGCAGTACCTCCCCCACCCCACCCACACATTAGGAATTTCTGACGAGTTCTAGGAACCCCCAGACCCAGTCCTAGCCCAGGTCCGGTGAGTGTGTGGAGAGCTTCCTGCTACCCTGCGCCGGCGGGACTAGTCCCAGCCCAGGTGCAGAGTGGGCTGGACCCTCTCCCAACCCCTCGGGCCGCCCCCCACCAATCCGCAGTACCTGCCCCACACCTCCCACAGAGTAGGAATTTCTGCCGAGTTCCGGGAACCCCCAGACCCAGTCCTAGCCCAGGTCTGCAGCGGGAAGGAGCAGAGCACAGCAGCCAGACCTAAACCAGATGCAGCTGGATAAGTCCAAACTCTGTAGAGCTCCACCTGAACTTTAGTACGTGTGAACGTTATAACTACAGCAAAAATATACAACAAAGGGCAGAAGACAGCGCTACACAAAATGACGAGAAGGAGCAAAATGCAACCTCAGAGCCCAAGCCCATCCGTAACAAGTGCAGAGGACACTAACACAGAACAAATTGGAAATCACACAGCTGAAAGCAAT
>NW_004525293.1:8393-11617 GCF_000260255.1 Octodon degus
GTAAAGCTTGTGAGAAACTTTACTAAAATCCTTTCAAATTACTCAGAGAAGAAAAGAGTTTGGGAAAGTTTTTAGAGAACGCAAGTAGGGACATTGAGCTCTGGGTATGTGCATGTGGTTGAGGGCTTACCTAGCATACATGAACCCTTGGGTAGGATACCCGTACTGCAAAGCACATTAGCAAACTCAGACACTCAAACATGCAGGGATAAAAGAAGAAAAAAGAATTTTGTCTTTGTAAAATTCACCACCGTATATTTTGGCCCGATTATCTTCAGCAAAAGAAAATTAACCTTGAAATATATTCACAAGCAATCCTAAATACATAGGTGCAAGAATTTCACTGTGGCAATCTTTATTTCAGTAAATCATTAAAAGAAGAAAGTGACAATAGAAAATATATTTTGTTATTCATATTTTTTCTAATGAATGGCTATTTTTCCATTTTTAAAAGTTGGTACAAATACCTTGTACTTATGTACTATCATTATAAGAAACACTGAGTTGAAAAAACAAATCTTAGAGTACAGAATGTATCAGCTATTTTCAAAAAACAAATTCAAAGATAGGTGTGTGAGTGCATATGTGTGCTGTGTGCATGGATATTGAACGGATACAGATAAGAGTTCTTCTGAGGAAACAGTAAGAGGAAGAGGGCTTCCTTCGGGAAAAGACACCAACGTTAGATGGAAGAGCTTTAACTTACTTTTCAAAATCAAATTGCTGTTTTCTTTAAACATCCAATTCACCAACATTATACATTTTCTATGAGGTAAGATTGTGCCTACTTTTATAATTTGATTCTGTACATTTCTAAAATGAAATAATCACATAATAAAACTTAGTGGTCATTTTTCAGACTGAAATGAGCTTTTCATTAAAAAATTACAGTACTTGTTCATTTTTAAATATTTACTGCTGTTCTATTGAAAAGTTAACATTTAAATTTTTTCATCGTCTTTTTAATTTTATAACTTTTTAAAACCAATTTTGCATGCTATATCTGGTAGTCTAAACAACCACTTTGAAGACAATATTATGCAACATAGCAACCATTGTTGAATTATTGTTATCTTGTTTAGTGAAATTCTGTCTCATTTCTAATGCTTTTTGCTCCCTTTAAAAAATTAAAAAGTATTTTCTTTATATTTTAGGGCTTTAAAATATTTCAAACAGCTAGTGACAAAGTGGAAGAATTAGAAGTTTCTTATAATTTGATGCACGCTTGATTATAAAGTGGTGCTGTTATATTAGAAAGCACCCTCACAGATTCTCAAATGATGAAGCACAAGTACTAAGTCTACATAGTCAGGTACTTTCTGCCTGGATGGCCAGGATAATCAGAAATTTTCCTATGTATCTACCCAAGATACATTAAGACATAAGTGCCAGCAAAATCATAAATTGTAATATTAAGCATAAAATTATTTATAATAGAGAAATAAGGAAAAAGATGTTTCCATTAGCTCACATACAAATAAATACAATGTGATACCACCATATAATAGCATAATATTTGAATAGAAAAGTGAACAGACTATTCATACATTTTAAATGGAGTGATGGTTGAAAACGCTACATTAAATGGAACAAGTCCATCACAAATGACCAAATATTACATAATTCATTTATTTTAAGCATCCACAAGAAACACATGCATAAAAATAAACTAAAATGGAGGCTGACAAATTATACATTATGCTTGTCATTTAATTCTTTTTTTTTTTTTTTTTTTTTTTTTTTTTTTTTTTTTCCCAGAATCGGGGATTGAACTCAGGTCCTTGCACTTGCAAGGGAAGCGCTTATTCTACTGAGCAATCTCCCCAGCCCCTTGTCAGTTAATTCTTAAAGAACAATATTTTTCTATCATCTTTTGTCTTTTCTGTCTTTATATCAGCAATTTATTACTTTAAAATTTGGTTGAATATTGCCTTTCTACAGCACAAAATAGTTTACTATAAATATTTGGTTTCATTCAGTTTTGTTTTTGTGAGTAAAAATTGTTTTAAATTATATTTAGAAATTTACAATGAAGTCCATTGCTGTAGCAATCATGGGCCAGCACCAAGGCATGGAGTGAGACAGTAAGCGCAAGCAGCTGTTAGCCTCACGGGCAGCTTCTAGCACAAGCTTTGTGTGAGCGCTGATCACAAATTCTTCACTAACTTCCAGTCAACAATGTTGAATTTATATGATGTAGAAGGAATTCAACCAAGACATAAAACCTGAAGCAATATGACTTTTAAAAGACTTCGCACGTCTTAGAATTTATGCTTCTGTCATTTTGCTTTTTATCGCCTGCAAACTCTTATGGTGATGGAAGTAAGGGTGGAAAGTGGGGAGTAACCTTGAAGATCAGTTGAGCTTGAAGGCTGTGTTTCTTTTCTGTCAGATTAAAATTTTAAGAATTTGGAAAGCAGCATAGGTGGTCCCCATTTTCAAACCTCATCTAAGAGCTCTTCTGTGTTGTAAGCTTCTGTCCTGAAACTATAACTTCTTTTTCTCTGAAGGATAAATGCCTTAATTATTTTTTTTAAAAAGTGATTGCACCAATCTAGATTTTGTATAGTTTAAACACTTTCTTTGCATGCTAAACATAAAGAATTGCTTCTCCCTCGAAACCCTGGCAATGTAACTAAGGGCCTTAATATGGTGAAGTGAGTATTACCTTGATGTACCCGGTAGGTTTAAGTGAGGTAGTTTAAGCCCATATTAGAAAAAGTATGTTGTAAGGGTTAAGTATTAAGGAAAGAAAATAATAGCTGGTCACTAAGCCCTGGGACAGCAATGGTGTCCGACATACTTACAGGGCACATGGTATAACTTGGGACAGGTGTAAGGCTAGCGCTGTGTGATTAGAGCTTTCAGTAGAGGTTGGGAGAGGCAAATTCAGAGCTCTGCGTGTCACTGAAACACAAAAATGTAGGAATGCAGAATATGTTAAATGTGAGACAAAACCACTGAAGAACGCATAATTCCCAAAGGGCTTGTGAAAAGGAGAAACTAAAGTAGATTTGGGAATAGACAAAAGATGGCCAGACAGATATTCAGAGACATAGATTCATTTTGCCATGCACTTTGCTTTGAATACTTTATTTTGTAAAGTAGTTTCAAGTTACTACATGGTTCATTACAGTTCCAGAAGTATATTTAAGGTGTGCTAGTGATCGTCTTATGTTCTCAAAAACATGACATGAAGTTGTAACAGTTGGGGAGATAGCTCA
>NW_004525293.1:13582-14821 GCF_000260255.1 Octodon degus
AGACCAAAATTTTTACTGGTGTAGGTTTTGCAGAAATACTGTTTGCATGTGCATCTTGGGAAGAGTATTCACCATGACATGACAAATCCTCTGAGTAGCCTAGTGGTTTTTGTTTGTTTGTTTGTTTTGTTTAATTTTATTTTGAAACATAAAAGCAAAAGCGAGAACAAAAATCAGAAACAGGGCAACATACAACAATATATATATTATAGATTTCCAAACCAATAATAGCTGATTAACAACAGTTGGCATATTGAGTAGCCTAGTTTTTGTCAGCTACAAGTTTCACTTAGAGCAACTTCAATGTTAGAAATTATTTATTCTTTTTTGCAAAAATCTACTTGTTTCTTTTGGATTATTGATCGAATTGCTTTGATGAATTTCTGGCATTATATCTTAAAGTAAAAGAAAACCACAGGCACACACATAAGCACACACACACACACACACACACACACACACACACACACTGAAAATTATATTGTATGAGAAAACAAAGACTAAAAATTTTGAAACCTTCCAAATTTTAAATAGTAAAATTTGACCCCATGTGCCCCACTTGAGCTTGCTTTCACTGGTTCTGAATGGATCAAGGTCCAATGTGGTCATACACCAGTATCCTGCAATGAATGTGACATTATCTACCACAAACACCAAAACACTTCCTAAAACCAAGCTTTGTAATGATTCTCCACTAATTTGTTAACAATTACAGTTTGTTTCACTAATCACAAATTGAAGCCAGTTTAATGAGGAGATAATTTTAAAAATTATTATATTTATTGCTCTTTGCTTCTGAACTACAATGGTGCCTCAGTTCACAAATTTATTTCACTCTCCCTGGAAAGATGGCCTTGTTTGTGCTGATAGGAGAGGGAAAGCCAGGGTCACATTCCTCACCTGCTGGAGAAATCAGTGTGCCCAATGGTGGGTCTGGCACAGATTGTTGTGCAGAGGATTGAATCCCGGCCCCTGCACTTTCCTAAGCAGGCACTTAGTCTGCTGAGCTGTCTCGCTGACCTGAGTGGCACTTTTTTGGATCTCACACATATGGGGTCACATTGTCTTTGTCCTTTGTGCCTGCTCTATTTCACTGAAAGCAATGTCCTCTAAATCAGCCCACTGTTGTGAAAGGCAGAACTTCCTGATTTTTAGAGAGGTAAAGAGTGTTACCATGACACAGATTGCATGCTGACCATTCTCCAAAGCTCTTGTGCAAGTCTTGGTCACCATGGTGGT
>NW_004525293.1:17785-20734 GCF_000260255.1 Octodon degus
ATGGATGGTGACTTTTACTCTCTGATTCAGAGAGCTTTGAGGAGACCAACAGCTCAGTTCTGGACCTGTTAAGATTGAAATAACTTTAGACAACAACATCAAGATGTGTCCATAACAGGAAAGAGAAGTATGGAGCTCAGGCTGGAGATTTAAGGTTGTTGTTAGGTAGAAATTAAAGGGAGGAGCATGCATGAGATGAGTAACAGTATAGCTCAAAGGGTTTTATTAATTAAATCTCAAAACAATTCATTACTCAGACATTAGAAATACAAAAAAGAATTAGAAAAATAATAAAAAGAAACTAAAGGAAGGAACAAGAAGAAAGGAGAAAGGAAGGAGAAAAGTGGAAAAAAATCATGATGCCCTAAAATCTAGAAAAGTAGTAGAAATAGGAAGATGGAGGTATTTACCAAAGAAAATTTATGATGCAAAGTGGGGAAGTAGACACGCAGAGGTGTTCGTGTTTTTAAGTTGGTAGGCTTGAAGACTATTTTAAATGGGTTCGAGAAGGAATGGAACAAGACACAACTCGGACAACTACTTAAGGAAATACTTTCTTGTTTTTTTTTATTTTTTTATTTTTTCCTACATGGAGAAACATAAAATGATGGGACCACCATTCAAACTTATAAGAACTGAAATCTAGTTTGTGTTCTGATAAAATAATATATAGAGTAAAATCAGCAATGTGGGTAAGGAGAGGGCAATAACTAGGGATATCATTGCTGTTAAATAAGAGGACACCATAACTTTTTGTTAAAATAGATGAAGCTACCCCTGAAAGCAGACACTAAGCAGAAAATATGGGCAAAGTTGTAAGTCTATAGATAGACAAGCAAGATGAAAATTTATGGAATGTCTTGGAGAGAATAAGGGAAGGATATATTAAAGCAATATCAAGATTTATGGGAATTAAACATCAAGAACATAAGTGGGTGGTTCTGAGTAGAAATGGTGGGTCCATTAGATACTGGACATCAAGAAAGAAAGCTGAAACTAGACGCACTTTGCACAGTCTCCTCAGTATATTTAGCTAATGAAAAGTACCTTAATGTTTTTCTTGATTTCATTTTCAAGTATCAGCTCCAGGAAAAATGACAGCAATGGAACAGTGCCTCAGCCATCCTATTATTACCTAGGCCTGTCCCTATAAATCACACCATAAACTTCACAGTTGTCCAAATTTGATACCACTTGAAATTTAAGGTCTACATTTCATTGGAGGAAAGCTTCATCCAAGCATTAATAACTCCTCATGCCTTGAGTGGTTACTTATGCAGGTCATGAAGCAATTAATGCTTTCCCTGAGTGTGTCTCAAGAAAAGAAAAACAAAGGCGTTGACTTAAGGGGCTTGGGTGGCTCAGCGAGAAATATGGAGGTCAAGTTATGAGTTCAATCCAGATGGGCAGAATTGGAGAAAGAGAAAAATCTGACAAAGATACTTTGCACACTTGAAAATGTATCTCATCAACCAAACTTCATAGAAGAAACCAAAACAAAGAAGGATCCGTGCAACTTATCACATGGACACAAGGGCTTGTTCTTATTCTTTATACTCTTTCCTCATTCCTATCTAAGATGAAAACTAAGTTTAAATTTTCAGCTTTTTTTTGATGTTTTAACATGCAGCACAGAATATTTAAGTGATATGGTGGATAGATGCTTCAACAATGTCACAATTATTCACCCCACCCAGAATCAATGATTTTTTTTATCTAACAGTGTTCCTATTTTTCCATCTGTGGGTATGATTGACAGAAATTCTATAGCTATGTTAAATAATGTACAGCATATAGTCACTATGTTTTGTGTGTAAGTGGTAAGAACATTAGGTTCTCTCAATACTTTGAAGTATATAACAAATAATTATTAACTGAAGTTATCAGACTGCACATTAGGTCTTGAGCATTTACTAACTTATACCCTGAAGCTTTGTCCCGTTGACTGATGCCTGTCCTCGTCTCTGCCTCACCGGCCTGGTCACACCCCATTGTCCACCCTGCTACCAAGAATTTGACTTTCTTAGATTGAAAGTATAATGTGGTATTTATCTGTGTTTGCCTTTCTCATATCACTAAGTACAATGTCTTTCAGGCTAATTTTTATTACGACACATGGCAGGCCTCCTTTCCTCCTCAAGTCTGCATAATATTAAGGCCTATGGATACACTGCACTTTCTGTATCTACTCTTCTGTTGGTTGCACTTAATTTGTTTTCCAGGCTGCCCATCGTGAGTGGCAGTACAACAAGTAGGGGATGGAAAATAGGTTCTCAGGATAATGGTTTTCTTTCCTTTGAATATAGAGCTTTTGTCAAAACTGCATAGTTTTCTATCATGCCTCACTTAATTTTTCTGGGTGTCATCAGGGTAGGTTATCCTAAATTATAATGTCTAAAATAGTTGCATTTCTAGAGGAAAATGTTCAATAACTTTTTAGTCCAGCTACAAATATTATGAAATACAAAATGTACAAAATATCAATTTTACTTTAAAAAAATGTGTTTGTACTTGTAAGTGACATTATCATGAGACTATAGTATAATGTTAGGTGGAGTAAATCTGATGCACAATCTTGAATGTTGCTTGATTTGTCTACAAGTATGGGTTCGTCAAAATTCATGTAAGTGTACATTTGAAAAGTTCACATTTAGTTGTAGGGAGATAACTGAATACTGTTAAAAGAATAACATTGATAACAATAAAAATAACTATCATTATCTACACTATTAACTTTTATTTTATTTTACATTTACTTATCTATTTACATATTTATATATCTGTTCAGGGTCTCCCTGAAGCTCAAACATGTAGTGATCCTCCTGTTTTCTGCCTCCTGGTGCTGGAATTACAGGCATGCACCACCATGCTTGGACTCATTCGCTGGCTTGTGCACCTGGGCTGGTTCAGCCTGCGGAGCAAGGGATTGAACC
The DNA here is from genome assembly GCF_000260255.1 of Octodon degus. Lineage (NCBI taxonomy): Eukaryota > Metazoa > Chordata > Mammalia > Rodentia > Octodontidae > Octodon > Octodon degus. Next base: position 20,719 of record NW_004525293.1, read on the forward strand.
CTGGCCCCTGTGCTTA
>NW_004525293.1:22225-28865 GCF_000260255.1 Octodon degus
AATTGTAAAAATTACTAGGTACGTATAAACTTCAAAAGCTAAACCAAAAATATAACCAAATAACAAAAATCACTGGAATTGAAGATTTAATTAAAAACCTATGAACAAAGAAAAATCTCAGATCCTTATGAATATACAGCTGAGGTCTACAAATAAACTTAGAGAAGATCTAACACCATTGTACCTCAGACTCTTCAATGAAATCAAAGTAAAGCATTATCTCCAAACCCCTTCCTGGAAGAAATCATCATGCTGATACCAAAACTGGAGAGATACCCAACTAAGAAGGAGATTAACAGGCCAGTCTCACTGATGAATATACACATCTTTACTGTAATAGAACTTTATATAAGGAAAAATATGGAAATATATATATAATAAGCCATATAAACTTACAATTCCTTTTAAATTCCATTTTATACCATGAATTCTGACTTCAAATTTTAGAAATATAATCCCCACATCTAGTTGTCATGTTCTGCAGTATCTGACATAGCAAAATGAGATTCATTTCCTTTACCTTTATTTTCTGATGAAGGCATAGTATTCCTATTCCTGTTGAACTGCTAGAATGATGTGATTTCTGGACTATGCCAGATTATTTATGCTCGGGGCACAAAGGGTATTGTATATTTGTTAACTGAAATGAAAATGGAAAAATGGGGCCAGGGAGATAGCTCAGTAGAATAAGCGCTTGTCTGGCAAGCACAAGGGCCTGAGTTCAATCCCTGGTTCTGAAAAAAAAAAAAAAAAAAAAAAAAAAAAAAAAAAAAAAAAAAAAAAAAAAAAAAAAAAAAAAAAAAAAAAAAAAAAAAAAAAAAAAGAAAGAAAATGGAAAGATGATAGTTATGTTTCTTAATGTTAAGCAGGAAATAGTTCCAAACACACTAATGCAGGACTTTAAGAATAGTCATATATAGTTTTGATTATTTTAAAGGGTAATTGGAAAATAACTTCAGCATTTATGACTTGAATTCCATTTGTCAACTCATTGTTAAGAAACAATTTCAGAAAAAATATTTTAATAGTTTCCATAGGAGATAGATGAAAATATTTTATTTGTCTATATACATAATATAGATTTTCTGTTTTTGCTTTACTGGGGATTGAACTCAGGAACCTGCACTTGCCAGGCAAGTATTTATATTTTCAACATAGAAAGTGAATGAATATTCTTAGTTAGTTCCCTATACAGAGCTTTCTAAATTAAAACAAAATAAAAATGAAAGGTGATTCAAATACATTTTACTGATGAATGACAAAATATTATTTTTATTTCCATTACTAAATTATTTTTTAGCAAGATGTCTCATTCATTTTGCCTCATGGGTTTACTATGACTTTTACTCCCAATCTGGATACTAATTAAACTAACTGAAACTTAAACTTAAGGTACTAGTGACTACCTCTAAAAAGAGCCACCTGGTGACTTTCATGCACCCAACTATAGTCACTGGTGCTGTAATCTTTATTTGTTTGTTTGTTTGTTTGTTTGTTTTACAGTACCAGAGATCGAGCTTGGGACCTTGCACTTGCCGAACAGGTGCTCATGCTGCTGAGCCATAGCATGTACATCTTAAGCAATGTGACGATAGGATCCCAGCCTCAGTCGCCATCTCAGCGCACCCCAGTGGCAGGGCCATCACTGCATGCTCAGAATTGAACCCCAGCCACTGCATCTAGCTAAGCTGGGGCTTTAATCTTCTGAGCTATTTGGTCGGCCCTAATCAAGATTTTATGAAGAAAGAAACATAGGAGAAACTTGATGGCAAGTGTTCTGAAGGAAGGAGGGAGAAGGAGGGGAAGGTGTTCGAAATTCACTTCAAACTTTCCATACAGGTTCTATTTTAATTTGCAAAATAAGCTTGATATGGGTACTGGGGGAGAGACTGTATGGCTCAGTTAAAAGTCTTCGTTCTGTGTCCCTTTAAGTCTTAGGTTGGTCATTCTCTTTCGTTTTCTGAAAAGAAGAGAAAAATAGACAAATGCCTACTTCTTGTAGTTGTACTGGGAATAGAGAAATAAAATAAAATATATTTAAATGAGGCTCTGGCCAGCATAAATACTTACTCTGAAATGATGTAACAAAAATAAGATCATGTTCCAAAATGGATGATGTATTTTTAATAGATCAGAGGTCACGATTTCTGGTCCCAAATCATTTACTCTAGAGTCATGAATTTGAATTAAGCGTATCATACAAACTTAGATTCATTGTCACGGAAAATTTAACTTACATGAATATGAGCAAATGTCTTACAGAGCAATGTGCTGTCCTAGGCATCATATGCAATGAAATGCAATTATAATGCACGTGCTTGATATGGTGAAGAGAAGGAATGGATAACCACAAGATGATTTTGAACAAGAGCCTGGGGCTCTCAAAAGTCAGTATAACAAAGTTTGCATCATGTTTTAAATTTAGAATTATTTACTACAAGTTAAAATGTAAAGATATGATTAAATCTATATGTAAAGTATTATATCCCCTAAGCACATCGTGTCAGGAGAGGCTACCAGGATGTATAGTAAAGGAGAGTGGATGTTGACAAAATTATTCTGGTGTCAAATATGACTCTAAGGGGAGGGGGAGATGGCTCAGTGGAATAAGCACTTCCCTGGCAAGCTCAAGGGCCCTAGTTCAATACCTGGTTCCATGAAATAAAAATGACTATAATATTGAAGAAAATAGTTGAAGAACTAGGACTCAGCAAAATCAATTGAAAATTGTAAAAGTTATTGCCTATAGAGTTGAGTACATCTTCCAAAAGTCTTATTTAAATATATTCATTGCCTAAAGTGCTAGCAATTTATTGTGAGACCAGAGTGATTTAGTGGTATGTAATGGATGAAGTTAGGGAACTACTTCCATGAATTATTTATGTTCTTATTGGCAGCACTCAAGTTCTGGCACAGTAGGGGAATTTGGAGAAATCTCTTACTCCTTTTTTTCTTTTTTGGCCCCTGCTAACTTATTAATCATCTTTTTATGTCAACCATCTTCCATGGGTAAAAATGCCACCTGTTCATCTGAAAATGGGTCTGTGTAGCCCATGACCTTGTAGTTCTGCATGAAAACAACAGATATTGACTATAGTATTAATAGACTTCATCTAATACCTGCCCTTTCTTTAGCACTGAGACAAATCTATGCTACAGAAAAATAACAGTGCTTTTTTTTTTTTCTTTAGAGGAGAGACTGGAAAAACAGGCTATGCAAACAGATAAAATACATCCCAATAAAATAAAACCAGGAGTGGGATCTGAAAGTAGGTTGGCCTCGTAAGTGATCTGGGATCGACTTGCTCCAAAATACTTTATCTAGTACTTAAAATAAAAGTAATACGTTTTTCACAGAAAAAGACTTTCTAAATGAATGCGTGCCATTAAGCAAAAACCTTTCTATGATCCATACTTAGGTGTTGGATGGAGCAGAATGAGAACTGGATGGGCTTAGAATGGCCCTTTGCTATCAGATGGGCAGTGAAGCAATTAAGCAGGAAAAGTGGGGAGAGGAAGAGTCTGGGAGAGTGGACATTGCAACATGGTGCCATTTGCATTTCAACATTGAAGAAAAAAAGATTATGGATCGAATGTCTGGTGATTATGGCAAGGAACAGATGAAACTTTGTATTCAGGCATTTCAGGACAGCTTTTCGTAAAGGATCAATTCAGAAAGGAGGTGATTTTTAACAAACAGGTGATAGTGTAATTTCCAAGGGGCTCTAAGTCATCAGATAGCAATTAGTTCAATGTGGGTATGGATCTTTATGGGAAGGGTCCATATATTTATTTATTTATTTATGACTGAAAAATGCTGAACAAACAGCATTATTAATATACAAAATATTATATTACTGAACTACTAACAGATGATGTTCTCTGTGTTGGTAAAACATTGGAACCACATAGCTGATTTGTTAAATCTAGTCCATGCCAGCTTCCAAAAACCAGAAAAGATTTAGTTGGCTTCATTTTTTGATGCTTCATCAAAATTTTCTACGAGATCAGGGACATCATCATCTTCCTCGTCCATGTCCTCTGGCTTCGGTGCTTTGCTGTCCAACACTTGTCGTGGGAACTGTTCAGCTAATTTCCTAAGACTTGTTAAGCTGTCGGCACCCAGCTGACTTAATATTCCAGGAAGCATTTCTGTGATTGGTTTGGCTTCTGCATGACCAGTAATTGCAAAGGTGTTAGCAGAGAGGGAAGCTTGGACTTTGGGATTGTTGAAATGAATTACTGTCCCATCATCTTTAATCATGTTCACCTCTTCAATGCCAGCTATATTATTCACTGCCAGTTTTTTCAGAGAACTCTGAAGCTTTGTGTCATCAGCTGTAGCTGTTCTATGTACCACTTTCTTCTTTCTGCGAGCTGTACCCATGCCCCCTATCCAGACCTGAGCCTGAAGTTTGGCTAACTTTTCTTGATTCATGCTGTTGGTAAATCTGAAGCTGGGAGGGTCCTCCAACACCAGCACGCGGCAAGAGCAAGATGGCTGCCTCCAGGGTCCATATATTTAAAGGTACATCTAAAAGGTATTGTGATCTTTTTAAAGGTCATGGTCAATCTTGATGGTAGCTTTTTCCTAGGAAAGCTGGTAAAAAGATGATGAGGAGCAAATAAGTTTGCCTATTTTTAAAAAGTATTTCTAGTTAATGTTGGTACTCTCCTTTGGTCAGACCCCAACATCAATCAGCAACTAATAATTCATCTGCCTTTTTGTAGAAGTCAGATACCTTAGGCATACTTGGAGAGTTCAAGAGAAGATTCCCAGTGTGTGACTCAATTTCTACCTTCAAAATTTCATGATGAAAATTATTGAAGATAAAAAAAAAATGACCTTTTCTACCAAGATACATTTTTAGTAAAATGTATTTTTTAAATAATATTCACAGGACTGTAGATAGTTTGGCTAATGTGAGCACCTGCCTGGCAAGCGCAAGGACCCGGGTTTGATCTACAGTACCCCATGCCATGCTGAAGTGGAACCCCAGGTATGCTGGGCCAGCGACCAAGTCTGGGCATGGTAGTACACGCCTGTAATCCCAGGGCTGGGGAAGCTGAGAGAAGCATCACTACGAGTCCAAGCTGTGTAGTGAGACTATGTAGCAAATAAATAAATGATAAAAGATCAAAACAATAAAAAATAATGTTCACAATAGAGTTTGGCTATATTTTTATGCTATTAATATATGCAACCACACCCTTGAGTATGTTTGTTCACAGGTAAAGAGTGATTTCTCGATCATTTCCTCATGTTTCCTGGATCCAGTATATTCTCTTTCTCTAAAACACTATCTTCCTTTGTTCTGTCTTTTCCAGGCTATAAATTGTCTAATTTGCCATAAAAACTCCATTTAGTATGACTTGCGTAAATGAATTACTATTGACATAGTTTTAATTTTCCATAAAATATTAAAATAAATGCCAAGAAATAGTGAGATGATCTCACCAGGCACAGATTCAGATATAACACAAACAGGGCAGCTCCGTGTGACACGAATGTCAAGGGTACGAAAATCGTCCTCTGATGTCGCCGCTTAGCCAGGGCCATGAGCACTTTCAGTACCCGTCTGTCTTTGCCGGCTCATCCATCTCCTGCTGCCAACACAGAGACGTGTCTGGTCCTTTTCATTCAATCTGTAGTCTGGGGCTTTTGCTTGGAGAGCCAAGAACATTTGCCTTAATTATTGTCATTGAAAAGTACATGCTGATTTCTGTTATTTTGTTATTTTCCAGTATTGGGTTCTTTTTTCTTAACTAGTCTCTGAGGGATTTTTTTGGTTTTTTTCATTTCTTTCTTCTTAGAGTTATCACACATTTTCTGCAGAGCTAGCTTACTGACTATGAATTTCCTCAGTTTATCCTCATCATTAACACCTTTATTTCTCCTTCCAGTGTGAAGAATAAACTATACAAGATATAATCATGTGTGTTGGCACTGTTTTTCAAGGCTAGAAAAATTTCATGCCAAGTCTTCCTGGCAGTTAAGATTTTTGTTGAGAAATCTATTGTTGTCCTGATGGGTTTTCTCTTATATGTAATTTGTTATTTCTTTCAAAATTGTTTTCCATTTCTCTGAATTTTGGTAATTTTGACCACAGTGTGTCATAGAGAGATTATTTTCCAGAGATGTGTCTCCTTGCTCTGGAAATAGATCTCATTCTCCAGATTTGAGAAATTTTCTATAATGCTTTAGTTTTTTACAATTATTTATTCATTTAGGCCAGTTCAACCCACCCTGAGGGGGGCAGCTGGCGTGGTATGTGGTGGTGGGGTTAAACATTGTCCCGTGAGTCTGCATAAACTTGCATAAGCTGGCATTTTAGACTACTGAGCTCTCTCTCTGGCCTTCTATACTGCTTTAAATGGAAAGACGTTCTGTGCCATTAAACTCTGCTTAGGCAACCTTTATTGACTCTAAGGTTTTCCTCTCTTAAAATTGTCAAGAAACTCTTGAATGATGTCTTTATTTTTTCTTTTCAGAATTATTAACAATGATCAAAAATGTGTAACTTATCTTCAAGGCCTGATGTCCTTTATTTTGACTTAACTTCTCTATTGATAACTGGGCTTTTTATTTGGCTTCCTGAGATTTTCATTTGTTCGATTTTTTTCATAACTGTATCTCCTT
>NW_004525293.1:35583-43789 GCF_000260255.1 Octodon degus
TTCATGCGATCTATTTCTTTCCTGTATTGCTCATTCAGGGAATCAGTCATTTTTCTAATCTCCTCTATTTTTTTTATCAATTTCTTCTTTAGAAGCAGTTAGAAATTCTTTTACTGCAATGCTTTTTTCAGATTGTGTTTCCTCCCTGTGTTTCTGTAGTTGCTTCTTTACTTCATCTGCTATGAGTTCTGAGAGTTCTTTTTTTATTTCAGAATAGAATTGCCCTCTGATTTCCTCTATATCTTTCTGCTGTTGCTTATTTTCTATCGATACTATTATTTCATGCATTTGAACCGAGCTAGTATCCTCCGCATGTGTTCCGGGTGGGCACTGGGTTTCTTCCATGTGTTTCTGCATTTGATTCTTTAGTGCAGATGTTATTAATTCAGGGATTTCTTTTTTATTTCCAATCTAAGGTCTTCTTCTACATCTTTCTGCAGCTGTTTCTTTATTTCAGAAGCCATTGATTCATTGCTTTCAGCTGTGTGATTTCCAATTTGTTCTTTGTTAGTGACCTCTGCACTTGTTACGGGTTGGCTTGGGTTCTGAGGTCACATTTTGTTCCTTCTCATCATTTTGTGTAGCACTGTCTTTTGCCCTTTGTTGTAGATCTTTGCTGTAGTTATAACCTTCGCACGTACTAAAGTTCAGGTGCAGATCTACAATGTTTGCACTTATCTGGCTGCATCTGGCTTGGGTCTGGCTGCTGTGCTCAGCTCCTTCCCGCTGCTGCCCTTGAGGGTGAACCTGTTGTGCCCCTGTGGTGAGATGTTCTGCTCCTGCACTAGCTGGTTGGATCTATTCTCTACATTGTCTGTAGGTATTGCAGCTGGAGGATTACACCCCAGGCGTGTATGCCAGGCCTGAGCTGTGCTGGACGGGGCAAGGTGAAGTAGGGGGAAGAGGAAGCTCTCCCACACACTCACTGGACATGGGCTAGGACTGCGTCTGGGGGTACCCGGACGCGGCAGAAATTCCTACTCAGTGGGCGGGGTGGGGGAGGTACTGCGAAGTGGTGGGGGGCGGCCCAAGGGGGTGGCAGAGGGTCCGGTCCATGCTGTGCCTGGGCTGGGACTGGTCCCACCAGTGCAGGGTAGCAGGAGGCTCTCTGCACACTCACCAGACCTGGGCTAGGACTGGGGAAATATGGTTTTCTAGCGCTGCATTGTTTTCAGAAATTAATTCAGATCTCTATTTGTGCTTTCTTTCAGCTCATTTATGATTTTAAAAACTTATTCACTAAGTTCCTTGTTGGTCTCTTCTCTATCACCTTGGTATTTTGTCAGGTGTTTTAAAATGTTTATCTCAAATTTCATGCACTTCAGTGTTGGGGGAACAGCTTTTGAAGAGTTAGTAATATCTGCAAATACGTTGTTCCTTTTTCTTTCATGTCCTGACACTTGTGCAACAGTTGGAATGGAAATTTCTGCAACTATTGTGTAGTGTCTTAGAGAGACAGAATACATGGGAGTTTTCTGAGCTCAGGTAAAACTCATCATCCAAAAAGGTGTATCATTCTTATTTTGCTCAGTTTCGACCCATACTGGGCTGGTGGCTGTGGCTTCTAAGATGGATTCCCAGTCCAACCTTGTCTGAGGAGAAAACTTGGGACTGCCCACCCTCACTTTGCACTTGGCTGTGCTCAGCTCCCACTCACCTTGATCTTATATTCAGTAGCAAAGTTGTTGCTCACAGGACAGCAGATTCTTTCCTTTTGCCAGTACACAAGTGAGGAAGTCCTTGGCCCCACTGAGCCACTATTTAATCAGTGCTAGAGTAATCACTTCAGTTAATTTTCAGACCTTCCTAAATATTAATAATTCAGAGCCTCTCTCCTATTGCAGTTTGGGATTTTTCTCTGGGATTGCTGTCTTCTTGCAGAGCTGCATAGCAATGAAAGGAGCTCATGTCCTGGAGCAGCTTGATGGAGGAAAGTGCCTCTGCCAGCTCTGCTGTCTCCAGCCGAGATTTAGGCACAAATGAAGAAATGAAGTTGTCAAAATTTATTAGTTTCACTTGAGATATATTTTAAGAGATAAGATGTAGTAGTTATAACACACATTCTCCGATACCTGCTCAGAGTTCTAGAAACAATTGTAAACCTGCCGGGAGGGTGCATCATTGTTTCCTTCCTTTGTTCACAACCAGAACTGGCTTCTTAAAATCCTTGTGCTGAACATGGATCTCTCTGCAGCTTACACGAGTTCGCAGTGTCTCCCTCAAATGCATCTCTACCTGTGCACCTCAATGCCATCCAGCTCAGTAGTGTCTACATCTGAGTGGCAGTCAGCAGCATTCTTTCAAGTATGTGTTGCTTGAAGCTTCTCTAAGAGGCTGGGATGTTCGATTTATCTCCACTCAGAACATAGAAAAACATACCAAAGTAGTTAAGTGTTTTCGAGTTTCTTTTTGTTCTTTATGCACTTCATTTTAGGAAAACAGTATGGATTTTAAGAAGATAAAGCTTATGAAATGATATGTTATCCACAAGAGGAGTCATTCAGTCACAAAGGAAGTGGAGATTTTCTCATCTGTCTTGCAAATCTCTGAGGCAGTGCTGCATTTAATGACGTCGGGACGACATCATACTTAATAATTCGGTTACTCACTTCTGCAATCAGATGTTGACATTAAATTGAAACTTTTACTTTTTTATTCCACATACATTCATCTTTGTCTATAAACGATACGCCTCTGCTCTCTGTTCAATAAAAGTTGAGACCCCACCCCAGGTCTCTGGGCAGCAGAGCTGGATTCTGCGTACGCCTGGGCGCAGGCTTCCATCTGATTCTCTGCCATCCGGTTGGAGCCACGTTCGCTGTTGCTCGTCTGTTGAGGACACGATATTATAAGCCATATTCATTTCCTTGCTGGTTAAGTATAAGCATGAGATGAGAGAAAGCATTAATTTTAGGTTAAATTGCGTAAAGGTGAATCCTAGAGCATGCAGGCACAAAATTTGATTTCAGGAGTACTTGACGCTGAATCATGACGGGACCCTTCCTAGAGGAGAGATGTGCAGGCTGAGTGCTGGCTGATCCACGGCTTGTGTCACGCTTCAGCCGCGAGTCGCACGTTTATGTTCTGGAGGAAGACCCTCGCAGACAACCGTCTTGGCTCGCGCAGTGCGTATGGTGCTAGCGGCTGGGCCCTAACTCTGGGCTCAGGAAACCCTGTTCTCTTCATGCCTTTCCTTCCCACGTCTGGTGCAGCAACAGGAAGGGACACCCGGCCTTTAACGGTCTCATTTAGGTCTCCTCATCTACATCAGTGATCTCAGGGCCCTTCTGCTGCATCTAGCGATGAGAATTCTTCCTGCATTCTTAGATCTCAGTCAAGGATTCTGGAGCTAGGGTTTGGGTCTTGGGCAATCACTAGGACCCTCTTTCCTAGAAGAGCTCAATGAATGGTTGATGGTTTCGGTGCCAGGGCCTGAATGTCTTGCATAACTGTATGCCAGAGCTTTTTTCCTCTAATTAATGCCTGATGGCTAAAGGAGCACATTTCTGAAACTTAGTTACACACAGATCACTTTGGAAACAGAATCACTTTTGGGGGGTCACTTTGTACCCTCAGTTGCTGACTCTTAGCCACTTCTAATTATAGGTATATTGATAGGTGCATAAATGGAAATTGTAACTGTAAAGAAATTAGAATTCACTACTACTTCCTTGTGAAACCTCCAGGAGTTGTAAGAAATTTTAGAAGAGATTAAAATGTCACTGTGAAAACTTAATATTTTAAGTTAAGTTCAAATATAAAAGCAACTGATTTTCATCAAGCATATTTTTGAAAAAGTATTTCATTAAAACCAAGCTGTAACTGCATAAAATTTGCGTTTTGAAATGTTAGATTGAAAATTTATCTCAATGTTGTCATAGCCTATGAAAATTTGCTATGGCTTTAATAAAATTCCTATCATCAGAAACATCACTTTAAAATTTTCAGATGATCAGAAAAATTATTTATGATGCATTTTTCAAATGAAATAGATGCTGCTTTCAAATAAATCAAATGAAATAAAACATTGATTCAAAACATAGTTTTACAAAAACATAGGCTAATGGGCTGGGGAGATAGCTCAGCCTGCATGGAAAACATGAGGACCCAGGTTTAATCCCCTGTACCACATAATGTGCTGGTCCTGGAACCCTGGGCACTCCACGCTGGCCCCACTGTAATCCCAGCACTGGTGAGGCAGAGACAGGAGGATCTCTAGAGGTCTGAGCTGTGTAGTAAGACCCAATATCAAATAAATAAATGATTGAAAACAAATACATGCTAAAGAATCCAGTTGTCAAACCATCACATGAGTAAAACAATATTATTTATTTCATAATATAAAAATGTAAAGCCAGATCATTTCATGTAACTTGAAGTTTATGTTACTTATCATTTTTTATAATGAATAGACTATTGTCCAAGAAAAACGTAGCAATAAAGAACTGTTATCTAATTCCAAAATTTCTTTCATTTATGAATTTTGCCATGGGCAAGGTTGGTACCAGGAATTCAAAGATTAACCCTATGTGGGTTTATAGTTCAGAGGAAAAGAAAGGTCAGAAGGTGATCCCAGAGGGAAAGGCTTGGGCATAGCAGGTCTGTCGCATAGCACCCACTCCATACAGGGACACAGAGAATGCCTCTTAGAAATAACATGACTCTATGTGATATAAGGACATGCTGTACAAAGTCATAAACATGCAAAAGGTCCTGGTGTGTGCTGAGACTTATTAACAGTACTGCAACTGCTTTTGGTTAGGACAAGCACCTAAGAGAGGAGTAACGCTGCCCACTGAGATAGTCAAGCGAGGTTGCACTTGCTTGCTTGTTACTGGCTTGTATCTACACTGTCTGCAGACCCGATTCCTAAGTCCTTCGTGCCCTTACAGGGATTCAGCAATGTGAAAGTTTTGTGTCTGCTTCGCAGGACCCCTGACTTAGTATTACAGATAACTGCTACCTACCGATGACAGCAGGCTGCCAAGTCAGCCTAATTTGTACTTACCTGAGTTTAATTTCATTGCCTATATTCCTCATGTAGTCAGTGCATGTGGATTCTGTAAAGAAAAGTTTTGGTTAAAAAAAAATCAGAAATTAAAACTAGTTAATAAACTTTAGTCACCTGACTATTTCATTTACTTGTTTTTGAGTCTCAGGAGCAGAAACTCCAACTAATGTTTTCAGCTTCAAGACACCCTTTCAACATTGATCCGTCATGGTCCACTTTATTCAATTATTGAACTGAATTTGTAAATTAGAGTAAAAATTGGACCTGAAAGCATTTCTCTTTGAAGAAATAGACTTAATGACAAACCCGTGACAAAAAAATTAACTACAATAATATGCTGTGTTACACATCTTTAAAGAAGTAAACACATGCCTAGTATGTGCATTGGACGAAACCATATTAAAGCAAGCTTTGACATAATTATGCTGCAACCATCAACGCTACATGAGCACATTGTAAAACAAAAGACGTTCTTGTACCCAATCCCATCACCATTTCTCAGACACAAGAAAACCTTGTATTATGTAATAGCCAATCTACAGAAGACTTGTATAATTCTCCCCCACCCCCTTGGCTTGCCTAGCTGTATAACCCAGATAATTGTACAACAGTCCATCATGGTCACATCACCACAGGCCCAAGTTCATTGAGGTGACTGATTCTTTCTCAGGGAAGCCATTGGATGTGATACAATTTGGAGCCAGTGTCTGGTATCACTGAAAGGTATTAGGGCTTCTGCCTTGACCTTCAGAAAAAGTAGTAAAAGTGAGATTCCAGGCTTGATGAATTCTGGGATATGTCCAATTTGAGTAGACAGATTCCAAAACAAAAAGTTAGCTTCAAGAGTATCTTCTCCTTCAACAATAACTTTATACACTGCATCAAATAACACCTACTGTGCTCAAAGCCCTCTATAAAATATGCATTTAATATGTATATGCTCATACAACTAACATATAAATATATACTTACACAATTTTCTATGTACAATAAATCTTTTCATCTTTCTAATTAGGACATATCTTAAAATAAACAAGCTAGTTTTATTAAAAAACACAAAGAACATATTATAAAACTGAACTGAAGTAAATTAACGAATGTGTGAAAAGAAAGAGTATACAGTAAAAATCATATTGTACTAGTAGTGCTAAATGAGTTTTACCACAGTTCTTCAAAATGAATGTGTAAAATTATTTTTAAAAAATATACTTGTCTAGTTAAATAATTTGACCATGGGAAGAGAAAATCCCCATAAGGAAGGAATGTGTTGCCTGACTTGAATAGAGCCCACAAAGAATGGGAAATTGGAACTGAATGTCACTCTCAGAAGAAGCACCATAATTTCTGCACTTAGAAACACCTACCTATGATGAAGCATTAACAAAGGATCTTGGAGAGTGTTTTTACTTCATTTTGAATTGCTATTGTCAAATTGCTTCTTCTGTTACCACGGTGATCTTCACAGATTTGTACTTTTCCTGTTACTATTTTTCAGGTGAGGTACTTCAGTGAGGTCTGGGATGAGTCACTAATCAGGCATGGACAGTATTACTCCAGTTCCTCAAGCATAAAAGCTGCTTTGTGGCCTGGACTGTGGGCTCAAGCGATTTCCGTGCATTCTCCAGCAGAGAGAACTCATTGCCCAGTTTAACAGTAACACTGATTTGACATGTTTTATATCACAGGGCACATATTTAATATGAAAATACACATACATTTACTGTTTCTTTGGCTTTTTTCCAAAAAATCACATCTTTAAGAACAATCTCATTTTTTTTCTCCAGCTCACAACCTTCTTCCAGACACATTAAACCAAATTGTCTGGTATATCTCTTTTTGGAAGTGCCTTAACTTCATATCAGTTATGGCACCTAAACACGTTTCTAAGGATCTATCGAGTGATTTAAACATTCACTTCAGTGGGAAGGCACACAGGATTTCTACTTAGTGCCTGAAAGAACAGTGATGTAATGTGATGAAGGGAGTCATTCATCAGCTTGTGCTCTAAATCAGTGCCTTTGTCACATAGGAAGTTAAGAGGAAAGTAATTGGTGGCGTGGATCTGACTATTAATTCTGGAATTTGAAGCCCACTCTTGTGAAACAGCTACTTTTTCTTGTGGTTTGCAATTGAATTTGTCAGCTATATTTTTTCTCTTTTGTTTTGTTCATAAGCAGTTCTTTAGCAAAAAGATCAGAGCCACGTATTTTGTTCATTGTTATTCTCAAAATGATTGAAAGGAATGAAATGCATCAGTAACTTATTAGGCTCTTTTGCTGCATCAGTTAATTCTACATGAATGCAAAGGTAGGAAATCCTGATCTTCACATTCCATGCAAAGAAATCAGTGCCACAGACAGCAAAGGAGCTATGGGGCAAGTTACTGCAGGGATAAGAAAAAATACAGGCGTGATTCTTTGAAAATTATTGTGCTATTTATTTCCAGGCATAGTAATTAATTTCCCTTGCTGTAGTTAGTATAATTTGGCATTAGGTTCTTTTTCCAAAGCATGTAGACCATCCAAAGTGTGAGGGTGACAAAACCTTTCTCAGAATGAAATGTCTCCTGCTCACTGCCTCATTAGTACTGTAATTCATCATGATCACAACATTTTTCAGCATCTGCCCTTTCAAACTAAGTGAAGTGATTTCTGCATACCGTCCCATACTTGGAGCCTAAACAATGGAACATGACTCTGACATCTACAGCAACAGTAAGTACATAATAACACAGCACAGTTAAGGGAGTGCCACCCAGTTCTGACACTGACATTTTCTCACTACTGTATAAAGAGGATAATGTCCTGCCCTAACGTTGGCCACGCACATACAGAGAAATTCAAGGAATTCTGTGTTACTTGTGATTTTGGCGGCATAGTTAATCTATTCCCAAGTAGACTTGTAAATGCAAAGCTCCTTTCTCAGGCCTCAGGAAGGCACACTTCACCTAGAAAGAATTATCTTATGTATTATACAATACAATTGTTCATGCAAATTGAATATCTCAAATATAGAAAGAATGATTTAAAGAAAAGAATCTTATGTTGATGCATTTCTTGTAGCTCATTCTGTTAGGTAGCATGTTGCAGGCTCTCTGAGTAGTCAGCTATGCTCTTACCTGCATGGGTTGCTAGAAACTCCATTGACATCTAAAACTGTCTGCAATTCTGTGATCTATGTGCAATGACTTTGCCT
>NW_004525293.1:45394-46752 GCF_000260255.1 Octodon degus
AAAAAAAATATGGGCAGAAGTAATAGCAGAAAACTTCCCAAAGATGAGAAAACAATCTGACATTCAGGTAACTGAAGCTTGCAGAATGCCAAGTAACCTAAACCCAATTAAAAACACACTGAGACATATAATAGCCAAGATCCCAGAAATTCAGAACAAGATTAATATACAGAAAGCCACTAGAGAAAAGAAGCAGATCACATTCAAAGGAAAACCCCTCAGAATTATGGCCAACTTCTCTTCACAAACCATGAAAGCAAGAAGAGCATAGAACAGAGTACTTCAAGTCCTCTATGAAAACAAATTCTAGCAGAGACTACCATACCTTGCAAAACTCTCAAGTTTCATTGAGAAGTGAAATACTTTCACAACAAAGAACAGCTAAAGAATTTCATGATGACAAACCAACCCTACACAGGCTACTAAAAGATGTTCTAGAGAGGGACCAAGATGATCAGAAATCCAAGAATGAGATCAGAAGCAACCAACTTACTAGGGCAAGCAAATAAACACAAGAGAAAAAAGACAACAGGTAAATAACATGTCAATTATAAGTCAATACATCTCAATTCTAACCATCAAAGTAAATGGACTCAATTCACCAATTAAAAGAAATAGATTGGCACAATGGATTAGGAAAAAGAATTCTTCAATATGCTGTGTAAAAGAAACACATTTAATTCATAAAGACATTCATAGGCTGAAAGTCAAAGGATGAAACACAATTCTACATGCCCCAGCACCTCAGAGAAAAGCAGGGATAGCAATCCTATTCTCAGACAGTCTCAACTTCAAACCAACAATGATCAAGCGAAATAAAGACCACTATATACTGGTTAGGGGAAAAATTCAAGAGGAAGAGGTAACACTCATAAATATGTATGCACCAAACACGGGAGCACCTACAATAACACCCCCTTATCCCCAAAAGATAGGTCAACCAGACAAAAACTTAGCAAAAAAATAACAGAACTGAGCCAGAGCTTGAAACAAATGGACTTGGTGGACATATACAGAGTGTTTCACCCAAACACAGCTGAATATACAATTTTCTCAGCTGCACATGGGTCATTTTCGAAAATAGACCACATACTAGTCCATAGTTCATGCTTAAGTATATGTAAAAACCAGAAATTATCCCATGCACATTATCTGACCACAGTGCAATGAAACTGGAAATAAATGACAAAAGAAACCAGAAAAAAAACTTAAAAAGATGGAATTTAAATGATGTCCTTCACAGCAACCAATGGGTCACAGATGAAATTAAACAATAGATTCAATAATATCTACAATTCAATGAAAATTCAAGCACAACTTATCATAATTTAAGGGATACCATGAAAGCAGTTCTCAGA
>NW_004525293.1:48259-49487 GCF_000260255.1 Octodon degus
AGGATTTCAGCAAATGGAAAGATATTCTGTGCTCCTGGATAGGAAAAACTGACATTTTTTGAAGTCAGTGAAGATGGCCATACTCCCAAAATTGCTGTACAGATATAATGCAATCCCTATCAGACTATCACCAACGTACCTCACAGAGGTACAGAAATCATTCCTAAAATTTATCTGGAACCAGAAAAGACCTAGAATAGCAAAGCCAATCCTGAGCAGTGAAGACAAAGCAGGAGGCATTACAATTCCTGACTTGAAAATATACGACAAGCCTACTTTGATAAAATCAGCATGGTACTGGCAACAAATAGACCTGAGGATCGATGGAATAGATTAGAAATTGCTGAAGCCCCTGAGAACACACTCAGCAACCTTATTTTTGACAAAGGGGCCAAACATGCTTGCTGGAAGAAAGATAGCCTCTTTAACAAATGGTGCTGGAAAAACTGGCTCTCTACATGCTGAAAACTAAAACTTGACCCAGTTCTATCACCATGCACTAAACTAAAGTCAAAATTTATTAAAGCTCTAAACATTAAGGCAGAGACACTAAATCTCCTGGAAGAGAAAGTAGGAGGAACTCTTGAAGACATATGGGGTAGGCTAAGTGTTCATGAACAGTATTCAAATTGCATGGGAAACAGTTGAGCAAATTAAAAATTGGGAACTGCTTTTACTGAGAAGTTTTTTCACGTCAAAAGAAATTACCAACAAAGTGAAAAGGAAACCCACAAATTTGGAAAAATCATAAATACTCATACAAAGGTACGTTCTCTAGGATTTATAAAAAACTAAGAAACACTAGGGCCCCAAAATTAAAAGACCCAATCCAGAAATGGGCATCCAAGTTGGACACATGCTTCTCAGAGGATGAAATTAAAGAAGCAAATAAATATATGAAAAAATACTCCACATCACTAGCCATCCTCGAAATGCAAATTTAAACAACATTGAGATATTATCTCACCCCAGAGAGAATGGCTAGTATAAAGAAATCACCCAACAACAAATGTTAGAGAGGCTGTGGGCAAAAGGAACACTTCTCCACTGGGGGTGGGAATGTAGACTGGTGCAACCCTTATGGAAATCAGTGTGGAAACTCATTAGAAAAGTTTGACTGGGAATCCCATTTAAAACAGCTATTCCTCTACTTGGAATTTTCCCAGAGGTTCTGAAAACATCATATCATAGCGATATGTGTGTGCCTATGTTTATAGCAGCACAATTT
>NW_004525293.1:50622-52530 GCF_000260255.1 Octodon degus
TGAGGTACAGGATCTCAGGATAAACCCTTAGGGGATTTCACTGACCTTATCAGACCCAAAGCTTCAATTCTTGTTGCATAGGTCCTGCTTTACCTTGGTCTTAACCATCCAGCAGAAAAGTATAAAAACTAAATATAAGAAGTAAAGCCGTGCTGTTATGTTGAGCTGTAGGAGACTCAGGTCAACAATTTCTGACATTGCCAGTGAAGCAGAAGACCTATTACTATTATGGACTTCTGGACATTTTTAGAATATTTTGCTGCGTTTACACACCTATAATATTCAATTAACAAAACTTAACAAAAAAAGGAGATACAGATGAATGTCCATTTCAAATCTGTGTATTCAAAGTGGTTAGGATAGATATATAGTTACATTTTCTTAATGAATAGAGGAATTTGTTCTAATGGTGTTTGTAAATAGGATATCATGTCCACATCTTGTACAGCTATTAACCACTAGGAAGAATGTATTCAATGTATTAATTATTGAAATTATTTTACCAATATTGTTTGAAACTGTCTCATTGCTATTTGTTTCTCAATAAAATTATGGAAAAATACATTAACAGGAGCCTCATCTAAAAATAGAATCAAAAGTAATAAGAAATTTCATAAAAACATCAATAAGATATAGAAAATTGCCCTCCAATCAGAGCAGAGGTAAAAAACTTTGCTATAATTTTTAAATTTTAATTTATTTTATATTAATTGGTAAAAAGAAACAGAAACAAAGACAGAAGCAGGGTAACATACAACAATAGTTGTCACAGATTTTCAAAACAATTATAGCACGTTAATGTTCATTGTTAAATTACCTACTTTTATTGTCAATTCTGTTGCTCAGATTACCAGACACAGCTATGAGAGACTGAACAAATAATTGACTATTAACACTTGCTTGTTGTTATGGTTTGTGTCCAGTGGTCCCCTGCACATCTTAGGCAGTCATGGGGTGGCTTCTAGATTTACGATTGATTATTGTGGGTGTGGAGCCTGCACCTGCCCTGGGGCAGGTAATTTGCTTTACAATGTATGGAGGGTAGAGAGGCTGGCTGGCTTCCTGAGCTGCTGCTACTCCTTTCTGTTCTCTGCTCTTTGCCGCCACCATGCAAGAGTGCTCTCTGCCATGTTCCTCTTTGCCTTGGAGCCAGCTGAGTATGGATTGAAACCTCCATACTGTGAACTAAGTGAACATTATTTTGGGTGGCATTAGGTTCTTATCCCAATGCATGTGGAGTATCCGAAGTGTGAGGGTGACAAAACCTTCCTGAGAATGAAGCTGTCTCCTGCCCACTGCATTGTTAGTGCTGCAATTCAGCATCATCAGAATGTGTTTCAGCATCTGCCCTTTCCAAAAAAGTGAGGTGATTTTTGCATAACAACTCATATTTGGAACCCTTCAATTTGGGTGTCAAGTATTTGTCCCAGGAACAAACAAAGAGTAACTGAGACACTTTTAATAAATCTCATTTTTTTCTTGTCTGTTTTACTTTTTAATAAATTTATTTTAAAGAGAGTATCGTCATAATTGATAAGCCATTAGAAACAGTACAAATGTAGAAGACCAAGATGAGAGGTATTCAACAATGTTTTTTTGTAGTGCACTCAGCTATTGCTTCCAACTTCAATCTGAAAGACTGTCTTTTAGTAGCAGATGTCAGGCCCTTATTCTACTGAGCTATCTCCTCAGCCCTATGAATACATTTTAAATATTTATACCAAACTATGCTACATCCCAGCACTTGGGAGGCTGAAAACAGGAAGGTATTTGTAGTGAGACCCTGTAGACCCTGTGCTAAATACATAAAAAAGATACACACATCAGTTAAGATTATGTTAATTACTTTAATTGTAATTGATTTATTTCACTTTCTTGGCACATCAAGCATGCTCCGGTACCTCACTC
>NW_004525294.1:0-1795 GCF_000260255.1 Octodon degus
TTAAATGGCATTTCCAGTCCAAGATTTCTAAGGTGCCTCCACACTGATTTCCATTCCTTGTTTTATGTATAGTTCCTTCATTTAAATATTATAGGAATGTGAACTCAGCAAAATATTCCAAAATATTCCAAAAAATAGGAATGTGAACTCAGCTCTCTCTTCATTGTCTGGTCCAAAATAGTCCAGTAGTCAATAAAAAAGTTTTGGGCCTTCCACTTGACTGGCAATGTCAGAAGGTTTTGACCTGAGTCTTCTAAAGCTCAATATAACAACATGGCTTTACTTATTATAGTTCATTTTTATACTTTTCTGCTGGATGTTTAAGACCAAAATATAGAAAGAAATATGTAACAAAAATTGAAGCTTTTGTATCTGATAATTTCAGTCAAATCCCCTCAGGATTTATGCTGAGGTCCTGTATCTGAGTTTGTAGATATTTGTCAGTGTTAGCCATGTAGATGAATCATAGCCATTGCTAGACCAATGTGCTCTCTGTGACAGCCTGAGAAAACATTTTCTTTCCAAGTGGCACTCCTTAGTCACACTCTACGTCATTGATCACTTTCCTCTTTGGCCCCATAATCTCCTTCATTAGAAAATTTGGGACACAACTGAGTTACATCATGTTATAGTACAAGTTCTCATATATCCTGAGTCTTAACTGACCTTGGAGGGGTAGGGCATAAATGTCGGCTTTCTTTTTGACCCACCTTTTGCTCTAATATTTTGTCTGCAAACTTAGGTTGTTAACTCTCCAGAACAGAAGTTTATTGTTATTACCATACAACCTAGTATCGAGCTTATTCTCACTATCTGTCTGAATATCAAACATCTTAGACATAACATGGAACTTGTATTGTTCATCAAATATTGATATGTTGGACTTTAAGTCCCTATAGAATATGACAAATAAAATTTAAAATTAAAATATACTTAAAAAGGAATAAAGAAATATATATGTTTACACATAAGTCCAGAAATCTAACCATATGCAGCATTGTAGTAGGACAGTCCAACAACACTGCTTTTCCTGTATCTTGCCTTTAGTCATCACCCTCTTCCTTTTTAAACAATTATCTACCCAAGAGACTGAATGGCAGCAACTGGCATGTCATGACAAGCAGAACATACTCAGAAGAGCAGAATGACAGGCACTGCAAGCATGAAACTACTACTACAAATTACCTTCTTCATTCAGTGATTAGTTCACAGGTGTCTGTATACATAGACAGGGTGAGAATCCTTCCAATTAATTGCTAGATTCAAAAATCTTCTGAAGATTTTCAGGATCATTACCCTACCCATGTTCTACATATAACTAGATGGCTTGCCTCTGTCATGTTTCCTAGCTCTTCTCCTTGCTCTCTCTTCATTGTCTGGTCCTCAAGTTCTTGCTTTCCTTTCGATTGTATTATACCTTTCTATTTGTATTTCTTCATTTGAGTTCTTATTTTAGGGAATCTATACGATATTTACACATATATGTCTGGTTTATTTCACTTATGAGTATATCTTCAAGTGGCATCAACTTAAATACAAAGACTTCGAGTTTATCATTTTTTTATAATTCAGTAATACTAAGGTGTATAAAAATACCACATCATTTTCATCCATTGCTCAGGTAACGGGCATCTTGGTGTCAGTCAAGATTTGGCTACCACAAATTGTGCTACTATAAACACAGTACAAATAGATCACTATGATATGTTTTCAGATCCCTCAGGAAAATTCCCAGTAGGGGAATAGCTGGATTGAATGGGCTTTCCAGTCCTAGTTTTCTAAAGAGTATCCAAAC
>NW_004525294.1:4135-5315 GCF_000260255.1 Octodon degus
AAAAGAGTGCATATATAACTCCTTACAGTTTAGAGAATATAATGCAATGCCTCCTTTGAGATGGTCTGAATAAGAGCCATCCAATTAGCCTTTTATTTTCTTTCAACATGTTACAGATTATCTAAGTGATTATGTTACCTTCTCTTTTCTATTAATCTCTTTTATGCTTTATTTTGTACTTTTACCTCTCTTTGCAATTTGTTCACTGCTGCATGGTTTTTCTATGAGAAATATAATTTATATGGATTTGAATTTTGACAATAAAACTGCAACCACATGCACTTTTGTAATCCTATCAGCTAAGGCATCTATCTCTCCCCTAAAAAGCTTGACATTTTTTTCCCACCCTAAAGACTATTGAACACAGTTTGAATTTAAAATAACTGGTAAAAAAAGAAACTGAGAAAGATTCAAGGAAAATATTGCCATCATCATCATCACCATTTTCATTATTATATTATGCAACAACATCATAGTTCACCCAAAGCAGGATTCCTACTTGAACTGTTTCTATTTGTGCCTTTCTTTAGGGTATTCTTTAAACTGCAAATACAATAAATGTTTAAAAGTGTTACATTCTCTTATTGACTTGCTAAAATTGCTTAATATTTGTGTCTTAGCTATTTTTCCAACATCACAAACTACCATTTGTGCCCTTTGTTCATTTTTTCAAAGCAATATTCACTTTAATTATGTCAAGATCATTCTTATTCCATAATTATTTCTTTTGTTCTTTTCTCTTCTCAGTCTTTATTCTGAAACTTTGCATGATGTTCCCTTTGTTCTACTAAGCCATCTCCCCAGTCTGATGTTCCCTCTGACATAGATTCTAAAATAGTGTAAAAGTCATGTTCCTATCAGGGTATTAATTAGATTATTCTGATATTTCTTTCCAGCATTAGCATTACTTTATATTATATATTTATTTGCCATGTATCCAACTAAAACATGAACTCCTTGAAGCAGTAAGTTTCCTATTTTCTTCATTGTATGATTATGATTTGAGAAAGTACCTACCATATTAAAGAACATTTGGTGAACTTCTATTGAAAAAAATGAGTGTATGTGTTACTGCACAAGCAAAATGGGTATTATTTTTAACTAAAAGTTCTAAGCAATTTTAATAAACATTTCAACAATCATTCTCATATAGATTTACATCACAAATTTCCTAAATTAC
>NW_004525294.1:13910-20699 GCF_000260255.1 Octodon degus
CAACCCCTCTAACATTTGTTGTTGCTTTATTACTTTAAGATAACCATTCTTTCTGAGGTGCCATGATAACACAGTGTTGTTTTAATTTGCATTTCATGGATGGCTAGTGATGTGCTGCACTTTTTCATATATTTATTCGCTTCTTTAATTTCATCCTCTGAGAAGTGTGTGTTTATCTCATGCCCATTTCAGGACTGGGTCTTTCAATTTTAGGGCCCTAGTGTTTTTTAGTTCTTTATAAATTCTTGAGAGCAGATCTTTGTCTGAGTACTTATTTGTCAAGATTTTTTTCAAATTTGTGGGTTGTCTTTTCACTGTGTTGTTATTTTATTTTGACATGCAAATATTTGTCAATAAGTGCAGTTCCCAGTTGTTAATTCTTTGAAGTGCTTCCAATGCGATTGATTTTTGTTCATGAACTCTTTGCCTAAAACTATATCTTCAAGAGTTCCTTCTACTTTCTTTTCCAGGATATTTATTATTTCTGTTTTAATGTTTAGATCTTTAATCCATTTTGACTTGAGCTTAGTACATGGTGATAGACCTGGGTCAAGTTTTTGTTTTCCGCATGTAGAGATCAAGTTCTTACAGCACCACTTGTTAAAGAAATTCTTTTTCATCCAGTGAGGATGTTTGGCCCCTTTGTCAAGATAAGGTGGCTTAGTTTGTTCCTAGGGGCTTCAGCATCTTTCATTCATCCTCAGGTCTAGTTCTTTGCCAGTACCATGCTGATTTTATCACAGTAGCCTTGTAGTATAATTTCAAGTCAGGAATTTTAATGTCTCCTGCCTTTTCCTTGTTGCTCAGGATTGCCTTTGCTATTCTAGGTCTTTTCTGGTTCCAAATAAATTTGCGGAATAATTTATCTAGGTCTATGAGGTATGTTGTTGGTGTTTTGATAGGGATTGCAATAAATCTGTACAGCACTTTTTGGAGCATGTCCATATTCACAATGTTATTTCTTCCTTTCCCGGAGCATGGAATAACTTTCCATTTTGTGAAATACTCTACGATGTGTTTTTTAAGAGTACTGTAATTTTCCTTGAAAAGATCTTTGACTTCTTTGATAAGATTAATTCCAAGGTGTTTCATTTTCCTCAGTGGTATTTTAAAACATATTGTTTCTATAATTTCCCTCTCTGTGTGTTTGTTATCTGTGTAGAAGAATGCTATTTACTTTTCGGTATTGAATTGGTATCCTGCTATACTACTGAATTTGTGTATTATTTCTGGTAGATTCTTGGTGCAGTTTTTTTTGTCTTCCAAGTAAAGTATCATGTCATCTGCACATAATGATAATTTATCTTCTTCTTTACCTATTCTTATTCCTTTTATTTCTCTTGCTTGTCTAATGGCTCTAGCTAATGATTCCAGAACCATATTGAATAGGAGTGGTGATAGAGGACATCCTTGTCTTGTACCAGATGTGAGAGTACATTATTTAATTTTTTCATCATTTAGAATTTTGTTAGCCCTTGGTTTGACATAGATGACTTTTATCAGATTGAAGTAGAGGCCACCTATTCCAAAATTTGTAGGACTTTGGCCATGAATGAGTATTGGGCTTTGTCAAAAGCCTTTTCTGCATCAATTGAGATGATCATGTGTTTTTTCGCTTTCTGTCTATTCATATAGTGTATTATATTTATTTATTTTTAAATAATGAACCATCCTCGCATCCCTGGGTTGAATCCTACATGTTCATGGTGTATGACCTTCTTGACGATTTGCTGTACCCTATTTGCTAGGATTTTATTGAGGATTTTTGCAATTATGTTCATGAGTGAGTATGGCCATAGTTCTCTTTTTTTTGCATCTCTCCTTGGTTTAGGTATCAGTATATTACTTTCCTCCACAAATGATTGTGGGAGGATTCCTTCCTTTATGATTTCATTGAAGAGTTTCAGGAGGATAGTGACTATATCTCCAGTAAATTTCTTGTAGAAATCAGGTTGAATCCATCAGGACCTGGACTTTTCTTTGTCAGTAGGTTTTTTATTACATCTCATGTTTCATTGGCTGTTATTGGGCTGTTCAGAGTGGTTATATCTTGTTGATTCAGTTTTTTATTTTGTACCATTCTAGGAATCTGTCCGTTTCATCTATGTATTCTTTACTGTGAGAGTAAAGATTCTCTAAGTAGCTATTGATGATCTGAATTTCCACTGGGTTTGTGGTGATTACACCCTTTTCATTCCTTATTGCTTTTATTTGAATTTTTTCTTTTCTCTTTTTGATGAGTTTAGCTAGGGGCCTATCGATTTTACTTAATCTTTCAAAGAACCAGATTTTTGATCTGTTAATTCTTTGAACTTTTTATTTTTCATCTCAAATGAATTAATTTTGTCTCTAATCTTTATGATTTGTTTCCGTCTATGCACTCTAAGGTTGGTTTGCTCTTCTTTTTCTAGTTGTTGGAGGTGCAGCATTAGGGTGTTTATTCCTTCCCTTTCTGTTTTCCTAATGTGTGAGTTCACATCAATTAATTTCCCTCTGAGAACTGCTTTCATCATATCCCATAAGTTCTGACAAGTTGAGCTTGAATTTTCATTGAATTGTAGATATTGTTGAATTTCTTTTATTTCTTTTTTATTTCAGAAATTAATTCTTCTCTGAGTTCCTCTATATCTTTCTGCTTTTACTTATTTACTTCTGATGCTATTAATTTATGCATTTCAGCTGAGTTAGTGTCCTCTGCACTGATTTTGGGTAGACATTGTGTTTCCTCCATATGTTTCTGCATTTGATTCTTTTACCCCTGGCCTGTATTCCAGGCCTGAACTGAGTCTGAAGGGTCAAAGGGATGTAGAGGAGAGTGGAAGCTCTCCCACACCCTCACCATGCCTGGGCTGGATCTGGAGGCCCCGAGAATGCAACAGAATTTATCACTCACTTGGCGGGTGTGGGGTGTGTTGCAGAGTGGTGGTGGGGTCCTAAGGGCACAGAAGAGGGTCTCACTCAGGCTGTATGCCTAGGTTTGCACTAGACAGGTCTCATGGTCTCAGGGGAGCAGGAAGCTCTCCCACACACTCACCAGGCCTGGGCTGGGACTGGATCTTGTAGTCGTGAGAATGCAACAGATGTTCTCACTCACTGGGTAGGCCTGGGGGGTGGGAGCTGCCAAGTGGTAAGGGGTTCCCAAGGGCCTGGAAGAGGGTCTCACTCATGCTGAGTGCCTGGGTTTGGACCAGGCAGGTCCCATGGGTTCAGGGTAGCTGGAAGCTCTCCCACACATTCAAAGGGCCTGGTCTAGTGCTGGATCTCAGTCCTTCATTTATATCCCCCCTTTTTTTTCTTTACTTTTTTCAGAGATGTGTATTCCATTGCCATTCAAATATTGTAGGAGTGTGAATTCAGCAAAATAATCTACTATGGTCCAGTAGGCCATAATTGTAGTGGGTTATCCACAGAATTTGCAATGTCAGAAGTTGTTGACTTGAGCCTTTTACAACTTAGCACATTAATATGGCTTTACTCTTTGTACCTCATGTTAATACTCTGCTGGATGCTTAAGAGCAAGATAAAGCAAGAAGTGTATAACAAAAAATGTAAGCTTTGTATCTGACAAAGTCAATCAAATCCACTCAGGATTTACCCTGAATCCTTGTACAGCAGTTTTTAAATCTTTTGTCAGTGTCAGCCATGTGGATGAGTCATGGCCATTGCTTGACCAATTAACTCTCTGTGAGAGACTGAGAGATTGTTTTCTCTCTAGGTGACTCTCATTAGGCACACTATACATCGTTGATCACTTTCCTCTGTGGCCCAATAATCTCCTTGAACAGAAAATTTGGGATAACACTGAGTTGCAGTATGTTACAGTGCAGGTTTACTGAGTCCTCACGGACCTTGAAGGGCTAGGGACAAAATGTTGGTTAACCCTGTAACCCTTATTTTTCTCTAATTTTTTGTCTGAAAACTTAAGTTATTAACCCTACAGCAGAGAAGCTTAATGATATTATTGCCCTCTAACATTGGCTGTTGAGCTTAACATCACTGTGTGTCTGATTATCTAATGCCTTAGACATAGCATGAACAGGTGTTTTCCATCAGTCATTGATATGCTAAACGTTAAATCCCTATAGAATGTGAAAAAAATAAAATAAACAATTATACATTTTTACACAGCAATTTAGAAACCTAACCATATGCAACATTGTAGCAGGACAGTGTGAGAACTCAAAGGAACAAATAAAAATTGAAAGGTCCGTTTTTATTTTGAAACCAAAAAAATAACACTTTTCCAATCCTCACCCTCTCAGACAATAGCCTTGTCTTTTTCCCTCTCTTAAGGTCATACCCATGGACACAAACATTCTGCTAAATATTTTTTTCCTACAAATATTAGTGTAGTCTTCAGCACATTATTTAATTTTTCTATGCCTTATTTTCTTCATCTAGTAATAAAGATAACCATATTACATTTTATATTAAAATGAAGTTATGCAAATTATTCTTGTGTGCCCATGAATTATATTTGCATTACTAGAGAATATAAGTCTACATAAAGTTTAAAAATCCTGCATCAATATTAATATTATGATCTGGGGAGATAGGTCAGTGGTCCAAGCACCTGTCTAGCAAGTGCAAAGCCCTGAGTTTGATCCCCAGTACTATACACCATGCCAGAGCAGGAACCCTGTGAGCACTGAGTTGGCCATTTAGACTGTGACACTGCATCCCTGTAATCCCAGCTCTGGGAAGGCTGAGACAGGAGGAGCACTATGAGTCTGAGCTGTGTATGGAGACTTCCAAATATATAAATTTAGAAAAATAATATTATATCAGTACTATCAGTTGCAATAAAAAGTGTTTTTTTCTATTCCTCTTCATAGGATACTACATTACTTGCTTATGCTTGTTGACTCAACTTCTTTTCTTTACATTTTAATTTTTTATGGTAATGTAATAAAACTTCTCAAAATGTTGCGAGAATAGTACAAAGAATTCCCTTGCATTTTCTATGCTTCCTACAGGCTCACAAGCTGTTAAAATTATATCATTCCCTACGTTCTGAATATATGACATATACATACATACGTATATGCTTATATTTATTTTCCAAATGAGTACTTGAGAGTAATTCGACACTATTATGTTTTTTATCTAAAAATACTTCAATGTGCAGCCAATATTTTTAATGAACCTGCATGAAAAATCTACAGGAAGATTCTGACAAACAGAATCAAACAAATTAGTAAAAGGATCATAGGCAATGGCCATACAAGTATGCCAGGGATGCAAGGCTGGTTCAACATACCGAAATTAATAAATTTAATACATTCATATAAACAGAAACATGACAAAAATCACATGATCATCTCAATAGATGATTAAAAAAACTGTAACAAAATACAACACTAATCCATGGTTTTAAAAAGACCTGAAGAAAGTAGGTCAGAGTGACCTTTTCTTTATCTGAGAAAAGCCATTTATGATAAACCTACTGCCAAAATCACATTAAATAGCGAAAGCTGAAAGGTTTGCTTTATAACATCAGGAGCAAGAGAAGGCTGACACTATCTCGACTCATATTAAACAAAATACTCAAAACATTATTCAGAACAATAGAGCAGGAGAACAATATAAAAAGGATATATGAAGTTAAAATATCATTATTTCCAAATAACAAGATCTTTTACAAAGACAAAAAATAGTTCACTACAACACTAATACAATGAATAATCAAACTGAAGAATGTAGCAAGACAAAATATCAACTTATAGAAAATAGAGTTTTTATGCACCAATAATTAATCCCCCAAGAAAGAAATTAGGGAATAATACCACTCATGATATTATATATTTAAGAATTACCTTATCCAAGAAAGTGAAACTCTGTTATAGCAGAAATTATAGAACTCTGCAAATGGAGTTCAAAGAGGGTATCATAAAATGGAAAGATATCCCATGTTCCTGGATAAACAGAACCAGTTTTTTTTTAAATATATGTAGTATCAAAATATATATACATTTAATTCAATCCTCATGAAAATGGCAACACCATCCCTCAAGAAGCTAGAAAATCAATTCTAAAATTTATATGTAATCAGAGGTGATCCAGACTAGCAAAAACAGCTATGGGTAAAAAGAACAAAACAGTAGTGATCATGGTTCAAGATTTCAAGTTATATTACAGACCTATAATGATTTTAAAATATTCAGCAAGGTATAAGCTAAAAACAGAGATAGATCAATGGAACAGATAAGAGGATGTAGAAAAAAATCCCAGGCACATCCACTCATTTCATCTTTGACAAAGTTTCAAAAACCTTCTTAAATGAAAGATGGATTGTTTTGCAAATGGTCACACACATGCAAAAGATTGAATCTAGACCCATGTCTATTACCATGCACTGAAATCATATCAGAATGTATCAAATGCTTAAATATTAAAACACAAATATATAATCTGCTGGAAGATAAAATAAGTAAAATTCTGTAAAACACGAAAAAGTAAAGACTTTTTAAACAGAATCACAATTACAGAAACAATAACAACAACCACCAAAGTAAACTATATCAAATTAAAAACTTGTTCTTCAGTAGAATAAAGAAACAAGCTACAGAATGAGAATAATATTTTTCCAGAAACTCCTTGAGCAGAGAACTTACATCTAAAATATATAAAGAATGCAGAAAATTAGAATGCCCTAAATAAAACGCCCACCTAAAATGGGCATACTGAAATAAATTTACACTTTGCAGAAGCACAAATAAGTCAACAAATATATTAAAATGTTCAACATTTTTAGTCATTGAAGAAATACATATTAAAATAAGACTGAGG
>NW_004525294.1:20799-22253 GCF_000260255.1 Octodon degus
CAATTTTAATAAACATTTCAACAATCATTCTCATATAGATTTACATCACAAATTTCCTAAATTACCCAATTCTCTTTCTGCATCTTATTATTATCCTATGGAGAAAGAAATAGCAAAGAGACATTTTCATAACAGGTTAGTAGGACTGTTACAATAATAAATACATTGCATATTGTATTCACAGTAGTTATTCAGAGTACAAGATGCAGAAATGATATATTGTCTAAACACTATTCATACAAATCTTTCTTCTCAATGAACTAAGGGAAAGCAGCTGTATATTTCTTCTATTTTGTGTATGCATATATATATGTATATATATGTACATTTTTTCAACAGAGAATGGTCTTTCATATATTTAATTATTTTTTCCATAATTTTATTGAGAAACAAATAGCAATGAGACAGTTTCAAATAAAATTCGTAGGACATTTTCAACAATTAACACATTGCATACTGTCTTCCTAGTGGTGATTTGTTGTACCAGATGTAGACAGGTATCTTTGTACAAGCACTATTAGAACAGATCCCTCAATTCCTTAAATAAAGAGAATACAGCTGTATATATATCCTAAACATTTGAATACAAAGATACAAAATGGCCATTCATCTGTATCCCCTTTTTTCCCATAATTTTATTGAGAGACAAATAGCAATGAGACAGCTTTAATTCAAATTGGTAGGACAGTTTCAATAATTAACACATTGCATACTCTCTTCCTAGTAGTTATTTGCTGTACAAGATGCAGACATGATATTTTATTTACAAACACTATTAGAAAATATACTTCTATTCATTAAGAGAATGTAACTCTATATCAATCCTAACCAGTTTGAATACATAGACACAAAATGGACATTCATCTATATCCGCTTTTTGGTTTAGTCCCATCATTGGAATATCATTCGTGTGTTAACTCAGAAAAATATTCTAAAAATGTCCAGTGGTCCACAATACTATTGGGTCTCCCACTTGACTGGTAGTGTCAGAAATTGTTGACTAGAGTCCCCTACATCTCAATATAACACCATGGATTTACTTCTTATACTTCGTATTTATACGTTTCTGCTGGATGGTTAAGACCAAGATGAAGCAAGACCTATGCAACAAGGGTTGTACCTTTTGGATCTGAAAAGGTCGGTCAAATCTCCTCAGGATTTATCCTGAGATCCTGTACCTCAGATTGTAGATCCTTTGTCAGTGTCAGTCATGTAGATGAGTCACGGACATTGCTTGGCCAATGTGCTCTCTGTGAAAGCCTGAGAGAATGTTTTCTCTCCATGTGACTCTCCTTAGCCACACTTTACAGCATCGATCACTTTCCTATTTGGCCTCATAATCTCCTTGATCAGAAAATTTGGAATATTCCTGAGTTACATGACGTTACAGTATAAGTTCTCATATGTCCTGAGTCTTCATTGACCTTGGAATGTTAGGGCCAAAATGTTGGTTT
>NW_004525294.1:22587-23106 GCF_000260255.1 Octodon degus
GATATCATATTAAAATAATACATCAAACATATTTGTAGAAGCCCAAATCATAACAGCTAAATTTTGGAAGGGTTGTTTTTGTCTATTAACAAATAATCAGAAAATATGTGATATTTGTACACAGTGTAGTACTGCTCTGCCATAAAGAAGTACAAACCTGAGTTATCTGTAGGAAAATTGAGATTACATGAACTAAATAAAACACAGAGCTTAAATATTGCATTATGTTTTATTTTATTTTTTTGGTTTTCTTATATGAACACACAGTATATATAATTTAAATAGTAAAAAAATGAATGGATAGTAGCAATCAGGCATCTAGTTCTTTTACAAATGGAAAAATGATCTAGAGATGGTGTGAAGTAGGAGTGAGTGAAAAAGAAGCAAAAATGAACTAAAATGTGTAATGAACATGTAGCAACACTCCATGATAAATGTAATCACTGTGTACTGCAAACATAAACTAGTCAAAATATTTCAGTATGAATTTCCTAACAATGAAAGCAGTACAATTATTAT